>NW_023615742.1:0-25149 GCF_013339695.2 Rhipicephalus sanguineus
TGTGCAACAAGCACTTCCGCGACTAAGACTTTCGTTACTGCGTCGGGCCTGCGATGTTCGGTGAGTAGCAGCAGACAGCGCGCACTGAGAACGATGGCTCTCGCGCGCTTCCCGCCGGCAAATGATGCTTATCTGCCACAGGATGGTAAAAGCGCTACCTTTTACCACGTGCATGCCATCTCATAACCCTCCAATGCGACCTCTTGATCGTCGACCCCGTGCTCAGCGTCCACAAAAATCGGCTGCAGATTGCGCAAGTCATTGCTTAGATACGTTGAATTAAAAAACGCACAGCGTCCCTTATGCATTCGTTAAAGATGACTAGAAGGCGAAGCCATCGTCTTCTTGTCAGTCGATGTACTGATTCTCCCGCGCCCCCCTCCAAAGCGTTATGCAACCTAACGCGGTTTTGCACGGCCTCCGTGACCGATCACGGAGGCAATGCAAGCGACCATGACGTGTGAATACGTCATCATGTGACGTCACATTTTGTGACGTCATAATTGAGCTACTTATTTTGGCGATCTGTGACGTCATGATGACGTCATATGGTGACACCATCACGTGACGATTATTTTTTGCATCACTCGTGTTGACGCCGCCGACGCGGGACGCCGACGAGCAACCTTCCCATTTGATGAGGCATGCATTGCTTCATAAGCTACATAAATTTCGCATTGCCTCCGTGATCGGCCCACCGGCCAACGCCATGTATTTTCTTGGAGCCTCATTAAAGCATAAACCCCATATGCGCGAAAATGCACGCGACAGCGACGAGCGATGCTATGGGCGACGAAACGAGCCGTTCGCGCGACGTGTCGCGTGCTCGATTTCGCGCGATCGCTCGGTTTTTCAGATTTGGAATCCGTCGCCCGGAAGTGCTGTGCTCAAGCAGCCAATAGCAAAACACCGGAACAAGATGCATCAGTGACGTACTGCTACAGTACTGCTGATTGTCGCCGCTTTCTTATCGACGCACATCAACAACAACGTTCATCAACATGGTCAACGGCGACGAGCGCAACGTTGACGTTGTTGAACGCGAACGTGCCCTCAGGGACGGGAACTACAAGTCCGGCGCCGTCGGTGACGCGGCTTGGCGTCACGTAGCAGCACTGATGGGATCGAAAAAAATGCTGCAAGACAATGATAACCATTTTATGTACCATTTAGCAACAAAACATCGTATTTTACATTGCATACCGCTGACTACGGGCCACTTTTGGCACGAGTAAACGCCCTCATGCCAGCAAGAGTGGAGATCGCTCGCTGAAGCCGTCGCATGAATGGGGTTTGCCCATCCAAGCGACCGCTTGCGCGAACACAATCTACGTCGCGTCGCTCGTCGCTGTCGCGTGCATTTTCGCGTATATGGGGTTTGGCCTTTATTTACGTGGGAAAGATGCCACCCTGTTGGCGTTAGACACGACACTGCTGCCAAAATTGCTGGGATACACGCCAAATAATTACTATCCTGTTTTGCGGCTGCTGGTTGCTGCAATAACTTCTATTTTATTCACCGCTATTTCAAGTTCATGTGGGTCCTAGTTCACAGCCAACGTTTGCTGAACAAGTCCGGCAAACGTTACTGTATTTTCTTTCTTTTCCTAGGCGTCGCATGCTACTACATGCTCGGTCTCGTAGACTGGTTCTTCTTCCACCAGCAATCTCGAAGTGGTGAAACTTTGGTCTATGAATTTATTGATGACAGAGAGCGGCAAGTTCACTGGAATGCAAACGGAACGATAATTAAGGAGCATTTAAAAAAGGCGTCGCATTTGCTCACGTTTTGTGTGAGCACCAAACGAAACGAATGCGCTGAATAAAGAAACAGAAGCAGCGGCATTTGCCCGCTGAGAAGACCGATCAATACGCAGTGCGAGACAACTTGTCAAATGACATTGAAACGTACCCGAATTTAGACTGAAAAAGAAAAAAAAAAACACTGGATCGTCGGAACGGCAGATCACAAAGTTGCCATGCGCACCGAAGCCGCAGTTGTAAGGAAATTGTTTTTGAACTGCTCTGATAGCGTCCGCGCAACAGTAGTTGTTTGTTTACTCACAAATTCTGATATTTTGCGGCCTAAAGTTCACAGCGCGGTGCCAAAGCGCGCTCGTAGCAAAAGCGAAAACCATCAGTACGAACATACATGCAGACGCTCATATGCAGAGGCACCGTCAGTCGTCGCGAACCCGTGCGATCGCTGGTTTGAGGCTTCTTTCTGTTATGCTCCGTTTGGTTATACAGGCAGTCTACTCTAACGAGATATTTCACATAGTTTGCACTCAGCGAGTGACTACCTTTCACGCAAGAAGCCGGTTCAGGGGTCTCCAACGCGGTGACAGCGTGAAGCGGGCGCTCGGTTTTCCGCAAAGAGACAGCGACTGTAGACAATGTTGGGCTTTCAGTTCGTCGAAAATGATTATTTTGACAGTAAAGAACACAGTTCATTTCGAAAGTACTTACAGAAATGCCCTGGAGGGCTTCCGCGAGGTGTTTTTGTAGAGCGCCGACAGCAAAACCTATGGGGAGCGCGCCGGCGGTATCCTGCCTAGCACGCAATCGAGGCGCGTCCGATAGAGGGCGACTCCGTAACTCCTCGAGGCCAATAGTAACGACGCCGTCGCTTTACCTTGGTGAGACACTATTTTGTCTAGTAATAATAGTGGCTAGGGAGAGAAAACCTGTCATCGCTCCTAATACATTTTTTCTTGCTTCTGTAGTGCACCTCACTACAATAACTCCCCTACTTTTAACATAGATGTATTTTACGCACTTACGCATCCCCTAATTTTAGACACTCTCCGACATAGCACCATTTGATAACCTGTCTGCTGGCATTTGTGCAACAGTAATATTACCACATCATTACTGGCCGGGGCGCGTTGCCGCAGATTATGTTGCCGAGGCTGGACCAAGAATGGTGATGTGAGAAACAACTGGCACGCACTGTGGTGATCGATGTCATGCGAAGCAGTCAGCTAGGAGCTGCATACACTGCAATTTTTGCCTTTGATCACGGCATTCATACCATGACATGTCTTTCGCTATGGCATGTTTGTCATATATGCATTTACATTCTGGTACATACCTTGCTAATGAAACGCCCGCGACTGCTCCGCGAGGTCTGCATCCCGTGATTTGTGTCACTCACGTTATGATACAGATGACATGCATGTCATGAACTTTCATGTCGTGACCTGTCGTCCGTGTTTGTCATACGCGGACGTCATTTGATGAACATTTTAGCATATAGCAGGGTGATGAAACGAGCCTGACATCATTATGCAGCCTTTTACAGAGAAAGCTGTAAAAGCCACCGCCGCTGGTGTCCGTAACCACTATCGCTCGAAACAAAAAAAAAAAAGAAGAAATTTCCGGGATAGGACGAGGTTCGAACGTGGGCCCTCTGCGTGGAGCCCAGTAATATACCTCAGAGCCATGCGGGTGCTTGAAACTGCTTTGCAGAAAGACCCTATTCGCCGCGAGATCGGGCTACAGGTGGCAGCAGTGTCGCCGCGCTAGTGTGGATAGGCGGTTGTCGGCGCGTATACAAACGCACACAACAGCGCTTTGGTTGAGAGCGATTTCACCCGATTTCCGGCAAACAAAATGCGTTGACTGCAGCTTTCTCGTAATATGTGCGCTCTTCATTCCCGAATTAATGCGCGAAGCGCGCCGTACGTTACTATGACTTGTGAGAGAAGCGCATTCTGCCAACGAACGGGTTTGCTCGTAGTGATGCAGAACTATCGATGGTACTATCGATACTATCGATAGCTGAGGTCACTATCGAACTATCGATGGTGAAAAATACTATGGATAGCGCCATCGATAGTAACTTCGATGGTACTATCGATAGTATAATATCAACAGCGCGAACTCATTGCAAAATAAACTTGGTTCCCCGCGCGCATGGTACATAGGGGAGACGGAGGAGCAGGCTGAGCAAGAAAGTTGACATGATTGCGTTCTTCACCAGAGTGCTTTGCTGACACATGATCATAAAGACAAACTGTTCAGCTGCAGCGGAAAGGAAGTCTTTAGATGTGTTGGGACTGCGCGGCTTCAAATTGAACTGAATTGAATTTAATTTTATTGCTCACATTTTTACAAAAAGTTTGCATACACAGTGTGGACCCATAGCCATAGGCTAGTTTGGGTCCAAAAAAAAATAGTTTATAATGGCACTTCGGAAAAGTGTAACTAAAAAGGTATATAATATCCGGCAAAGAAACATTACAGTACATGAAATAAGCGCACAAAAGCGTTACAACACGGGAAAGAACGAAGTAGGAAAATCACCGACTTACATACTAAAATTAAGACAGTCATCAGACCACATATGACAGGACATAATAAATCAGTACACTCTTCTAAATACATAGTGTTTTTCAAGAGCCTTAGTGAAATTAGAACACATTTTTATTTCAAAAAGAATAACATTCCAGATTCTAATACCAACCAACTGTAAAAGCCGTTCGTAATTGATATTGCATTTTATGATGTCAAAATAAAGTAATACCAAGAAGTTAATTGTAAGATGTAACTGGTTGCTTTTGGATACGAATTTATTGGTGGGCATATACCGCCGTTTTCACTGCGGAAATAATTTACTTCTCTCGCCAAAAATTGCTCATAAATTAAGAAAAGCTGATAGTGGGCTATCGCAAATATTTTGACAATATGGCCGCCCAGCGACAGCATCATTATTCACACCGCTATCGATAGTATTGTCACGTGGTTGTGACGGTGAAGGATACCGCAGCAAGACTGGGAAATACGGAGCTCTTTATTTGGGCGAACTTGCGCCCAGATAGTTTGTCGATAGTAACACTATCGATAGTTTGTTTACACTATCGATAGTTTCAAAAAAACTATCGATACTATCGATAGTCAATTTTCCGATAGTTCTGCATCACTAGTTGCTCGCCTTCGGTAGCAGTCGGCTTTTTCGCAATGGATGACGTTTTCTTGTTGTTTTATTTGTACATGTTTAGCTTGTGTTCCACCTACTGCTGTAGCGCGACTGAATTAAGTATTTACTTCTTGTTCATCTGGATATCCCCCATCAAAAAGAAAGCCCGTATTCCTACACGACGAGTTCAGATAGCACTTTGTGTCGCAGCTTTCCTACAAGCCACTGGACTATATAGATGCGCGGCTAAGGTCCCTATATTTATAAAGGTAGCGACAACTACACGCGCGCCCTCTCGAGGGGTCCAAAAATAGAGGGACTTTATGCGCGGCTATAGCACTGCGCCACCTAGACGGGACTGTACATACTGACCTCCCTTACTTACCATCGTCATCCATCACTCTTTTTTCTCCCCTTTCCCCACCCCCGGTGTAGAGTAGCAGGCTAGAGCATACTATCGCTCAGGCCGAGCTCTCTGCCTTTCTATAAATAAACCTCTCTCTCTTGTGCACTGCGTGCTCAAATATTCATTCGCATTTCTTATTAAGTTCTCCATGAAATGTAGGACAGTTGATAGGTTTACTGAGATAAGCTACGTGGCTGACAGCGCTTTATCGCTACGGATACGTTTAACACGCACACGCTTCTTGTTTATTCCAGTAACAGTACACGAAGGTAACTGCACAGCACGGAACTTTCTTCGATTGATTACTTACACGACAGTAATGGAACAAAGGCCCGGTTATTTCACGGGACCAAAGAATGTTTTTCACGCGAATAATGTCCGCTGCCTTCCGTCAATCTGTAACAATCCAACACAAACGCTCAATATAATGTAAAAAAAAAAGATGTGGCTTCGCGTGAAATTACTACGAGATAAATGTAAAGCACGCCGTTTGGATTAATTTTGACTATCAGGGCTCTTTAACGCGTACCTTAATCTAAGTAAACAGGTGTTTTTGTGCAAATTTCGCCACAAGTTAAAATTGCGCAAGGCAACTCAGTTTTGCGATTTCCGTGTCATTCCATTTTCCGTTCTTTTTAGGAGACAATTTAAATACCGAAGTGTCAGACGTGACTTGACAGAAGTATTTCTCTGTAGTGAGACCCGGACCATACACAACTAAAGCTCGTCGCGTAACTTATAAACAACAGTCCCGAAGTTATACACCTAACCACAACGCGCAAGTGCATGAGAGCCTTTTTTTTTACCACCGAGCCGCTAAAAGGCTATATTCACATGAGATTTAATACTTCTCATCTTTAGGACAACGGCAAGTGCACTTTGCAATGCGTTTGAACCACACAGCTGCACCTACACTGATATCACTCTCGTGAACGACGACCACACACGGCACTCTAGACAAGTGCACTTACTGATCTTATTACAGTACATATACAGCCGATCAAGGCCAAATGCTTCTTTACATCGTGTTAGGCATACGTACGAGCGGTTAAAGTTGCACTAACGCAACGGAACAAACCGCCTTTTGAGGACCTGCATGACGTACGCGCACATGCAAACACAGCGTCGCTAGCAGACGACGCATGGAGCAATCCACACTAGGCGCGGTTCGGCCAGAAGCCGCCAGGCGGCGACTCCGCTCTATCTCGCGGACAATACAGGCTTCATGTCGGCAACCACATTAACATATGTAATGTAGCGTGGTAGAAGAGTAAAATAACAACCAAGCGTCACACAACGCGAATTCTGTAACCACGCGTCACACAATGCGAATTGCGCAACGAGTGGGTTGCTGAATGCTTCCAACCCATTACAAAGGGCTCTGTCATAATTCTTCATCGTCATCAGTCACAGCATCAACGAAGTGCACATAATGCTTTACAGGTGTTTAGCAGGTACCACGGTTCTCCGCAGAATAACGAAAAATTGCATAGTGGCTGCTTCCCTACTTCACAAAAATTATGATGATGTATAGCGTAGTGGGTTCCTCGCAAGTGCACTTCTATTGGTTGCCAAGGAAGCCCATAAGGCGCCCTTGAACCATTTCCTCAGGGTCGCAATAAAGTTAATTCCCTCTCTCTATCTCTTTCTCACGTTAGCGTATGTTATAAAGCGTGGTGGGAGAGTGAAATAACGACCGGGCGTCACACGACGCGAATTCCGCAACTAGTGGGTCCTTTAAAGCTCCCAACCCATTACAAAAGGTTCAGTCATGATTCTTCATCGTCATCAGCCGTCGCATCAAGAAATTGCACATAATACCTTACAGATGGTACCTCGCTTCTCCGCAGAATGACGAATATAGTCGTGGTGGGTGCTTCCGAACTTCACAAAAATTATGATTTGTGGTGTGGTGGATACGTTGCTAGTGTACTTATATTAGTAGACACAAGAGAGTTTATAACGGGCTCTAGAAATGCCGCTATTCGAGCTTTCGCTGTGACTGTGCTGCGCTTTCCGCGCAGATCTGGCGTTTTTTTTAAATATGACATGACTACGCTACATGCATGTCGCTATTCGTGCCGTGACCTACAATTCACATTGGTCATGCACTAACGCCACGTCATGCCAATTTTGGTACATACCAAGTTAATGAAACGACTACGAGAGCACGAAGACCGTATCGTGTAAATCATGTCATAGATGACCTGCATGAGATGATTTGCATGGTCAGACCTGCCATTTATGTTATTCATACACCTATGTAATGTCATGCTAATTTTGGCATACGTCAAGTTAATGACGCTCCCGCGACAGCACGGATACGGTATCATGTAAACCATGTCATGTTAACGACGCGCCCGCGACAGCACGGATACGGTGTCATGTAAATCATGTCGTACATGACATGCATAAGATGAGTTTCATGGTACGGCCCGTCATCTATCTTCGTCATACACTCATGTCATCTCACGCAGATTTATTGCGATAGCAATTATATGGACACTCGACTGATTTTTTGCCGTCGCCGTGATGTCCCGGATATGTATATGTATGTATATGTATAAAAAGGCACAAAGAAAAATAAGGTGAAGAAAGAAATTCCGAAGCACCCGCCTGCGGATTCGAACCATCGACCCCTCGCTCCCCAGTTCGCTGCCTTAGACAACTCATCCATGCCCCATGCATGCACCGGCGAAATAACGGCGAGCTATTAATATATATCATTTACCGCTGGTGCTAAGCGAATCTCGGAGGAGCTTGAGCGTGTTTTCTGTCACGCAACGCTCCTAATTTTCTTTCAGTTTGAAAACTGCCCTTGAGACGCACACGACAAAGTGGCCCTTTCCTGTACCCACTCGTGATCTGGAAAAAAAAATTGGCAGATACCGCCTACCGTGGGAATCGATGTTATGCGAAGCATGCGCGGGATGGTGACTGTGGCGTAATTTTTCACATTGAGCGAAATGTTACGGAATGACGCTAGAGAAATGTGGAAGTGGTATACGCACACTCATATGTTGAAGAGTGCATGTGTATTATATAACCAGATGTTTACAGTTGCGTAACGATGCCAACAGCAACATGGGTGTTACCAACACCGGACGCAGTATGTAGCTGATATGTAGTGCTTATATTCTTCAATACTGGATAGTGCGAATCCGAACAGGACAAAGAAGGAACGCAGATGCACAGGACAGGCGTTACTCGCAACTACGATAAGCTTCATTTAGGAAAGTTTTCCTAGATATACGGCTCGCAGCCGAGTTGCACGCGCAGGCGCACTGTACGTACGTTACAGTCAAAGTTGCAGTTGTTACAGTTGCGTTCCAGTTGTTATGCGTATACTTGTCCGTTATGACGGAGAACGCACGCACGTTTCACGAACCTGTGTGTATGTGTGGAAGGGGTTCTTGACTGTTCTTTAGCAAGGTCATCATCACCGTGATCAGTGAGCACCAGCAGCTGGACCGGACTTGTTATCTGATCCGTTCATGATCGCGGCTACGAGGGGTATAAGTTTAGTGAAGTGAGAGGTATAGTGCAGCTGGTGGAAATCCTGGATGCCTCTTACGATGAAATGAACTATGATGCCTCCTGTCCTGGAAAGGTCTGTCGATGCCCTGTCTACATCCAAGCCGTCTTTCACGCACTATAAGGATCAGGCGTTGTTGGGTCTTGATAAGTCAATGTTGAAGTAACCGGTAATGATGAGAGGCATGGCTCTCTCGGCAGATTTATTGTAGGGAAGCATTCACCCCGTTTTTTTTTCTTTTTTGTAAACCACGTAGTCCATATTGCGGACAATGTGGACGAGTGGATGGTAGTTGAGCATCCTCCAGAAGTGTTCTGTCTTCAGCTGCCTCGCTTTCCTTGCGTCGGCCGCGGTGGTGTAGCGGTTACGGTGCTCAGCTGCTGACACGAAGGTCGTGGGTTCGATCCCGGCCGCGGCGGTCAAATTTCGATGGAGGCAAAATGCTAGATTGCCGTGTACTGTGCGATTTCGGTGCAGGTTAATGAATACCAGATGGTGAAAATGTTCCGGAGACCTTCGCTATGGCGTCTCTTATTATCATATCGTAGTTTTGGGGCATAAAACACCAACAATCATTATTATTATCACTTTCCTTGCGTGTCAATGTGTGTGTTCGCCGTTACTGTGTTGGTTGAGACTCTTTATCACCTGTGGCACATACCCGCATAACAAACTCTAATATGCGGGTATGTGCCACACGTGACTGAGAGAAAGGGTTTGATGACGTACGCGACAGGTATTTTGCGTTATTCATATCATGACCAGTGAATCGTGTTCGTCATACACTAATGCACTGCTATGCCAATTTTGGTATAGTACAAGTTATGGAGACCACCAGGAGAACCGCCAGACGTAGGCGGCTAGGTAGATACGTAGACAGAAACGGCCAAAGTGCCTGAGGTTCGCTAAGAAATGCTTCGCATTTAAAACAAACAAACACTGGGCACACCTTGGATCAGACGGCCCCGTGTGACAGGAGACGCAGGGGGTCACTCCAAGCGCCGCATGTTAAAAGAAAAAGAAATATCTAAGAGCGTCTGATTTTCCATTGTCGACATTTGCAGACGCAACGCTCCTAATTTTCTTTCAATTTGAAAACTGCCCTTGAGACGCACACGACAAAGTGGCACTTTTCTGTACCCACTGGTGATGTGGAAGGAAAAAATTGGCCGCGTATCTGCGTGCTTCGCTGCAAATGTCGTCAAAAGACGATAGTCTTCTGCCGGCCGTACTGCATGAGTCCTCCTCCTCTATGTTTAATCGCCTCATCTGGCTAATAGCGTCAGATTTGCAGCGCAGCCCCAAAACACTAGCATTTTCAGCGCAGCCTAAGAAACACTAGGGTAGAATTTACGTATCTATGTATTTTCTAGTAAAGGAACACACCGCCTAATACTTACGTATGGATGTTGCGACTCAGATATGCGTAACATTTGCTTTTTGATCGAAAATCTTCACAAGTACGAACGGCGCAACCAGTTCAAGATGGCTGGTTGGTGAGAAAGTGGTTAAACTTTGGCCGGGTGGCTGAATCGGGTGACAGACAGACAAACAGAAAGACAGACAGACCGAAATTTCTGCGTTTAAGTTCCCCAAGAAAGACTATCGTCTTTAAAAAAAATCACAGCATATCCACGGAGTGAATGATGATGAGTGGGCGAAGCTGCGGAGGTTCATCGGTAAACCGTGAATCTTCCGTGAATTCTGCCCAGTACATCATCACCGACGTGAGATCGGGCGCGTTTATACTAAAGGTTCGATGAGTTATGACGACTTGCAGCTCACTTTAATGTTACATGTACGCTGTGAATTTTCATTGTTTAGAAAACCATTGCTTTAGAAAACATCTGGCGTCTTTTCGTTTTGCTTTAGAAACATCTGGCGTTCTTTCGTTTTGCTTTTAGAAAACATCTGGCGTCTTTCGTTGGTTTATTTCATCAATCAACGGCGTTTTGAACAAAATTTTTATTGTTTAATCACGCACAGGAGAAATCTCACCAGGCACTACCTTGGAGGTAAACAATGGGTGCTAATGGGAATGAGAGACAGAAGAAGTCGGCTTTTAGCTAACACTTACACTTCTACTTCTACTAACGTTTCCTACTGGAACATGCCAATGGCTGCTAATGGGGAGTGAGAGACAGAAGAATTCGGCTTTTAGTTAACGCGCACGCTGCGAATTTTTTATTGTTCACCAACGCACAGGAGAAATCTCCCACCGGCACCACCTTGGAGGTCAAGATCTGGTACTAGCGTTACGACTGGTTACGCACTACTACGACTACGAGGGACGAACGGGTGCCGCCTTAAGGAGCTTCGCCCCTAAAAACAAAGAACACCGGGCACACCTTGCATCAGACGCCCCCGTGTGGCAGGGGACGCAGGGGGTCACTCCACGCGCCGCAGTTTAAAAGAAAAAGAAATATCTAAGAGCGTCTGATTCTCCATTGTCGACACTTGCAGCGCGTTGCTGTGACATCTGTGACAGTTGTTAGTTCACGCTTGCCCTGTGCATGCCTGTGCGTTTTTTCGGGCGTCCTTCTTTGTGCTTCAGCGGCGCGCTGCAAGTATCGAGCTGCTTCTCGTTCATTGTGTGACATTCCAATTTCTTGCAATCGCATTCATTGCTTCGCCCTTGCGGCGAAACTGTGACTTTTTTTTTGTTTTTGTCAAGTCAATGAAATGCCCGCGAGATCACAATGACCATCCCAGTGAACCACAAATATTGTGTAGACATCCATGGTATGTTTCTCATGGACGTTGTAAATGTCTCTTAGATATCCATAGAAATCCAAATTACGAAGATTAGATGTACCCGCAACTATAAAAAGCTCGACCGAGTAAGGTTGCAGGCACGTTACACATGAACACTGAATGGACATTTAATAGATATACATAGACATTGTCATTTAGTAAATAAAAGCTTTCTTCATGCACTTCGCACACTTACCGCATGTAGTTGGTGTGTTAGACCTGCGGTCCCATGGCAGTCTTGCTTATTGCCGCTCGGCTATACTTTATAGAAAGCATCAAAGGCGTGAGGCTGGCCGGATTGCGGCGTTGATGCTTTCTATAAGTATAGCACACCAGCTAAGAGCCAGACTGCAGTGGGAGCGCAGGTCTCTAGCACACAAAACTATACATGCAGCAAGCCTGAGGAAGTGCATAGAAAAAAAGTTCTCATTCACAAAATTTTAGCAATGTTTGGTAAAGAAAACCCCAACCAGCCTGGCATTATCATCAAGCACAAGCTGCCGTCTAACCTGCATGTTTATGCTGAGTCCAAGACCTGAGAGATTTATTGCAGCAGACAGCACATTGTTTTCAAACACATTTATTGAACATAAAATGAAATCAGTCTTTGAATGTAAGGGTAATGTAAGTGAAGTTATGGGAATAAATTATTACTGAACAGAAGTCTTCAACGAAGTTCACTTTGAAGGCTTCGAAGTTATGTGAATGAAAAATTACTGAACAAGTCTTCAACAAAGTTCGCCTTGAAAGCTTCAAAGTTATGTGAATGAAAAATTACTGAACAAAAGTCTTCAATGAAGTTCGCCTTGAACGCTTCGAAGTGATGTGAATGAAAAATTGCTGAACAAAAGTCTTCAACGAAGTTCCCCTTTAAGGCTTCATCATGCTGCATGGCTACTCATCACAACCACTTGATCCTAAGAATACAACAAAAAAGAGAGTCAGTATAAGCTATCCAAAAACAGCGAAAAGAAATACTATAAGACATTCCAAGCATGAGCATACCAGCAGTACTGCTACTCAATATTACCATGAGAAAGAAATGCTTGGCTTGGATTATAATGCCCCACTCCTCAACTTAGCAGAAGAAATTGAGAAAGATGATGCATACTGCAGAAACACAGCAAATGCAGATTAATAATGCATACATGAGCAATAACCACGTCACTCATTTCAGCATATGTAAGTATAGCTATTCCTAGAAGCTAAAGAGCACTCTGAAATGCCCTTGGGCCTTAAGAGTATCAATAAATAAATACAAAGACCTTTCACTAATTCGTGCTTCGTTGTAAATTTCAGTTTCGGAACATCATACTACAAAGAGTGATGTTTTCATACTAAAGTGCAGCAGATAAGAGCTACACTGGACACACATTTGAGTTTCCAGTGTATGCCTAATTGTCTGCCACATTGTGTCATAAAGTTATGGGATAACATTCAACTTGTTGAAAATTTCTCAGAGGCAACTTAACGTCCAAATATGATGAGAAACATAACCATTAAAGGGCTCAACAATTGATCAGAACATGTCACAAGATTCTAGTGGAAATGAAAACTAACTTTCGGGACTATTTTTATCATGGTGCTTGTGATTTAAGTAGGAAGTATAAAGTGCTATAGAAAGTTAAAAAAAAACGCATGTACCACTTCTGCAGGGAAGGCTTGGTACAATGCGACAGAGAATTGAGCTAACTATGCAATTTCTTGTCATTTAATACATTATACTTCTTGCTTAAACTGTGGTCTTTAAGTCACACAGCCATGTGCACTTTATTTATTCCATAGCATTACAAGATAAAAAAAAAATGTTCTGAGAAGCAAAGCCAGCATCACGGCAACGGTGGCAACAGCACACCTGCTGTGAACTGTGGTGTCCATGATTGCATGGAGATGCACTCAAGTGCTTTTGTAGGCAAACTTAAGAGTGATTACATATACTGTAGTCTTCATGTGAGATACAAAAAGCTGTTTACTAGTTTTACCATAAGTGGGTGCCACCACTGGATGAGCAGAACTACTGATATAGCCTATAAACTCTCGCAAATGCTGGCATATGATTGTTATCATGCTCACATATCACTGTTTCTAGCATGTTTTCCAAGCACAACCCTACCAGCAGTGGCCGATGGCCGATCATTGGACACATCTTGGATTCCCATCGGCTTCCGTTTTCATTGGCCAATGCCCTGACAGCGTGATAGAAAAGGGCATGGCCTACATGCAAAATATGGATAAGATGGCAGCGAAAGTGGCCAATTTATTTTTTAAGTGCGTGTTTCCCGTAGTTGTTGGCTCTTACCACTTATTAGAATGAAACAAAAGGTTTGAAAGATATCTGCCACATTTAAGATGGAGGCCAAGGGCTTTTCTGTAATGTGCCATGGTTGCTGGCCAATGTTCTCGGAATGTGCTTGGCCATCAAGCATACTCACTTCTTTGTATTATTCTTCTCCATGGAAATTCGTGACGCACGAAGACGTACAAGCGGTTAAAAAAATGAGACGGAAGAGCGGTTGTGTCCGTTTCTCTAGCACAGTTTGTCGTGAAGTCTTACAAACAGCTACCGAATAGCCACGTGCTAATATTTTTTCCGGTCATTAATTGAGTTCGCTCTGATTGCTCTACGGAATACTTCATTTTTCATTTCTTTTATCCAGAGGACCAGACCTGTACATGCGCTCGCGCGCAGTGCGACGTTTGAATTTCGCACCTTTTCCCGCGCGCGGCACGGTTCGGCCTGTGCACAACCTTAGTGCGCTAAAAAAAAATAGTTCACCAATGCATCCAAACAGGCAATTTTCACGAATTTACAAACTGCAGCGGCCGTTATGCGCTTGTGTAATAGTGCACAAGTCATCAAAAATATTGCAGTTAATGTGTCTTTAAGCGTGTATTCGCATGTACCGAATACACTCTCCAACCACGCGTGTATGACTGCGCGGCGCGGCCGGCGGCGGCGCCTTGTTCCTTGTTCGCATGGCGTTGGTTGAAGGTGGAGGTGTGCTGTGCAGGGGGGCGACGAGCTTCTAATTCAAGTTGAAATAGAAGGTGAGTAAATTTCAGCAGTCTCTCTATTTGCCCCTGTTCCCTCTATGCAATATGGGATTCGATGACGAGGTTCACTGAGGCGAAAATCGCGGATGCTGCGTACGTAGTGCATGTAGTCCTAACTCTTTTCAATGTGTGTGATTGCACATGCCGTAGTTTTCCCATGTTACCAGCGAAAACCGGGCATATGTCAAACGTTCTTCTGTACGGTGTTCGAGCATCGCTTCAATTCGCCTTAATTTTTCATGAGCGATCCACGGTTTTTCTGTGAAAACTATTCGCGATATGACAAACTGAACGGACTGCCACCTGAGGTGTTGCCCCCTGCATGGTCCGAAAGACAGTTGCCGAGCCGCTGATGCAGTCTGTAGCTGCTACATCTCGGTAAATGCAAGGTTCCACTTAGTGTGCAGTATGACCGTACTTTGTATCAAGCAGCGTCGAGCTTCGTATACTATGCCCTTTAACACGTAGCAGCGAGTGGCGTGTGGTCGGCGTGCGCGGCTATTTCTCGTTCGCTTCTGGAGGAGCGCCTCGCGTTGCCACATTGCCATGCTGAATTCTTACTGGGTTTTATTACTTTTAATCACAATTTCCACCATGAAGGCATAGATTTTGTCAGTCCGCACAAGTACTGCGTAGAATGTATGAATATTTCAAGTGATGAAATAATGCTGTTTTTATCACTGCAAGGTTATCTTTCTGTTGGCACCACAACCTCTGAATATAATAAAGACTTCTTTCCAAGCTTTTAAACATGTGTAACATTTCTTTGATAAACTTAATAATTTATTTATTGCTTTTTTTTGTTACAGATCAGCTATTTCTCCCTAGAAGATGGCAGCAGTGCTAAAGATGCCATGCACAGAGAGCTCCAGCACATTGTATCTAAAATGGTCGTACAGAAGTACAGCTGGGTTTCTGAGAACAAATTAGCATTTAAAAGCCTGGCAAATGTGCTGCTGTTTCTCCTTGGTAAGTGTCAATAAAAAACAAATTCTAGTTTTCTCTCCTGCTCTGCAGGACATCCTCATTATGAGGTTCAGTATTATGTAGACTTCTCCATGTTGTGATATTTCGGTCGTAGTTGTTTAGAAGATGCTTCACCACGACCAGTATATTTGCACATACTGCATTACTGATGTTTGTTTGGAAACTTGTCCAACTGATACAAATTTTTCAGAGTTTATATATGCTGCCTTCATGAATACTGCCAACTTGTGCCATCAGGAGCAAGAATCAGCATTGAAACAAACAGTTTCACTACTACCAAGATGCTTCTCCAGTGCAGTGTTCAATCATGTTATTTTCTGTTTTATTGGAGTTCCTATTTTTAGGAGCCGAGAACCAGAGCACATAACCAATTTCTTTGTTTAACAGTCAGCAGCACTGCTAAGCAGCAGGACTCAACAGAAGCTCCCCGGCAACTACAACATCTTGGTACATCGACTATCCCAGCAACGTTCATAAATCTCAAAGGACATACGTACAGGAAGAAAACAAGGACATAATAGAGTGCTCGTGCGCCAATGCTCCTTC
The DNA here is from genome assembly GCF_013339695.2 of Rhipicephalus sanguineus. NCBI lineage: Eukaryota > Metazoa > Arthropoda > Arachnida > Ixodida > Ixodidae > Rhipicephalus > Rhipicephalus sanguineus. The sequence continues at coordinate 16,204 of NW_023615742.1, forward strand.
CATAGTGCTATCAGCAAAAAAGTATGATCTTTTATAATTTGAAAGAATATATGTTGTTCTGGAAGAGGGTGCCAGAATAGAAGATTAAGTGGGACATTTTTGTTGTATTTCTTCATCTTTTGTTTCATATTGATGGGGTTCTCACAAAACTACGCAAGCTACTCCATTAATAAGCTTGTAGTTGAAAGTGAAAAAAAAAATATGTATCATGCTGTCCAATCAACTCTTCCTGTCCGTGCATGTGTTCTGATCTTCATAATCATGCATAACCGATTAGCCTTCCAACAAATGTTCCCGCTATGTGTTGAAAATTGTTGAAAGCCTGAGAAATGACTTTTTAAAGAGAAGCTCATGATTTTTTGTCTCCTTGTATTTCACAGGTGCCAGACGTACCCTGTTCAACACAACCGACGCAGCTGTTTCGGACATAACAAAAAGGTGGCTCATGTTCGCTGTGGATCAAGAAGGTGCACTTATGCAAAGACGGCGTGCCACCTTGATGAAAGACTCCAACAGAAGCCCAAGCAACACTTTATAATCGCAAGAGTTCAGGAAGGAATATAAAAATGGCGTATTGCCTTGTATATATTCAGCGTAAAATAAACCTGAAGCACCAGAAATATTTGCCTTGTGACTTGTTTGGGGGGGTGGGGGTACAGACAAAATGTAGAGAAAATGTAGCCGGGCACCAAATTTTATTCAAGACAAAAAACTACAAAAAATGTGCCAGAAATTACATTGGCCAAAATGCTTGGCCTCCATATCTAGAACATGCTTGGTTATTGCATGGTGTTCCACTACAGTGCCAACCATGGCAAGAGGTGTTTCCAATGATTTGCCAAGCACGGCCTTCCTTTGCTTGGCCAATGGTAGGCTTGTTACAACTGCCAAGCTCGTATTTGCTTGGCCTCCAATAACTTTCCATTCATGGACAGCTTGGCCACTGATGATTTACCATGCTTGGGCCAAGCAAATTTTGCTGGTAGGGAACTCAATCTACAAAGCAGATAGAAAATTTTAAAAAACGTTCTACAGTGCTTTCCATTTACATCACACTGACTGGATACTGTGACCAATGAGCTTCGATTGCAACAGAAAAAAACTGGGCACTGCAGAAATTAGCTGTCAGTTCCTTTAAGCTTACTGCAAAATGCATAGCAGGTTTATTACCTCTTGCTGCATTCCTGTGCCTTGCTGGGGCATGACGCAGCCATTCTCGAATGGCTGCCTCTATGGCAAATTCATTTGCAGCGTGAACCTTTTGCACAGCACCTTTGAGAAAGTCAAAGCAAATAATTGAGAGACAAAAAGTGACACCAACTTAAACATTCAATCAAGCCAACAGCCTGATTTCTTTCCGATGACAACCGTCAAAGGCGGATACAAGATTTTGTCCAGGGGGGGGGGGGGGCAGCTAATGAGAAGTCTGATACTTAAAGCTTTAAATTTGTAATAAATTTGTAAATGCAAATGACTTATTTAGTAATATTTTGTCCACTATGATTATATTCCCCATGTTGTTCCTTTATCGATCTTAGCTCTACTTCCATGTTCAAAATGATGTATATATTTCACTATTCTATTGATTGGTATAAATATGCAACGTGACTGTGCTGCCGTGAACCCTTGCGATAGGAGCAAAAACAAAACCAAAAGACAGCTTTCTTTCACCTCTCTTCCAACCGTTTTTAAGAGGGACTAAACACGAAGTTGATTCATTGATAACGACACACACACTCGGCTTTCAAGAATTAAGGAGGGGAAGGAGTTAGGACATCTGACCCCCCACCCCCTCCGGATCCACCAGTAACAACACTATAACAATACCCCTGCGTAGAGTAGCCAACTGGACTGCTGTCTGGTTAACCTCCCTGCCTTCTCCCTTTTCTGTAATCCTAGAAGCAAAAGCATGATGCTTAAAACATTTAAAGCAAAGTCCAAATGGCAGCCACCTGACAGTTTTTAGTTGAACGGAGAGACCTCTTTCACCAAGGAAACAAGAGAAGCTATCAATCAAGTACATGAAAAACACTTACTTATTATGCAAGAGGCAAGACGGAGCTCGCTGAATCTACGCTTTCCTTTTTTTCCAAGCCATGAGAATTCCGCTGCAAGATTGTCACAGAGCAGGTAGCAAAGAATTCTTTTTGTGCACGCAGCAGCATTGATTCCACCTTTGTTGGCAAGCTCTTCCACCTGAAATAGAGGCAAGCCAATATACACTTATCGTAAGCATGCAATTAAAAACTGCACATATCTCATGAATATATATAAAATAATGGCTTTACTAAAAGAGTACATCGACTACTTCAAATTTTCTATAAATATATGTAACCTAGGGGACAAATTAAAATTCTATTCAGTGGTGGCTGAGGATTTACACACTGCACTAGTGTTGAAAAGAAGGAAGACATTAGGTGGCCCTCAGACAGCAAAACACACACAACACACAACCTCAATGCACTTACAAGCACATCTTTCATCTGGCCAGTCAACTTGTTATCGAACTGTTTCAGTGACTCGTACTCCGAGAACGGGCTGGAAACTAAAGGTGCATTTCCTTTGGCAGCATTGGACCGAAGCCGGCCGATCAGCCCATGTATAAGTTCCCCATGCTGCTTTTGAACCATTCGCAGCACTGTCAGCTTCACGAGTACTTCATGCTGGAACTCTGAAATAAAATGGTACAAAAAGCCTGCAGACCCCTAACAACCAATCTTTGTTTGTGACTTTTGTGCTAATTTGTATCTCTGATAATCCCAAAATTGAACTTCAAATATTGTAATGCATCATAACTATCCAAGTATAATTATGATCAATTTCGACATCACTCAAAACTCCCACCTAAAATTATAAACTAGTGGCCTACCACAGGGGAGTGCCATAATGCCAGATGTGCTAAGGTTGAAGCTTGGGCTAGTGAGTTGGTAGATAGTGCGAAGAAGGGGAACAGTGCTAAAATTTTTTAACAAACACAAAGAAAGACGGACGACGCGGATGGCCAGATGTGGTTGCACTTTGGCGACCTTGAAAGTGCATGTGAATGCTTTAGTGGAAGTTAGGGTGTGACACTCCAGGCAAGTGTTAGCGCGGAAATTTCTGTAAACAATTAAACGACACAACACACCCACCTGCCGAGCACCCACATTTCTATCATGAGTGTGCCCTTTTGAAAAAAAAAATTCCTTGCTACAGTACTCAAAAAAGCCATGCACTGGTGCCAACAGCCAGAACCACGTTGACAGCAGCCACACAACAGAGTGAAGAATAACGCTGCAAACTTGTCTGTGAGACTGAGAATACTCTCATTAATCGTTAAACATCACAGGAGGCCCCTGTCCTAATCATACTAGTGACAATATCCAGATGTGCTGCCTACTCAGATGAACAGTCACGGTTATTCAAAACCAAATTAAAATTTCTCAAAGGCAACATTCACCACATTAATTTGGAACGATGTGCTCAAGTCAGTAATGCCTGTGTACGCTAGACAATCAATGACACAAACATTTCAAGCTTTAACATTCGATGTCGGGAGTCCTTTACAGAAACTTCATGTATGCTAATCAGTCAGGCACACATGGGAAGAATGATAGAAAGAGAGAAAAACGAAGGAGAAAGGCAGGGAGGTTAACCAAGCTTGGCTTGGCTGGCTACCCTACACGGAGGTGGAGGAATAAGACAAGCTTTACTTTAGTGAATACGTGAAAAGCTGTATTGACAACAAAAAACAGCACACTAATTCCTCTCAAGTATCTAGCCCTACATTGCACCTGGCAACATGAACATGCATCCAAAGTTGCACTTTAACCAGACAATATCTATGAAAATCTCATTAGTTGATGCTGAACGTACCCTCTGGGGTTAGCGCCTTCCTGTTTTTTGCCCGTGCAGGAGGTGAAGCCATGGCTGCAGACAAAACATGAAAATTTTAATGCAGGTTTGGTTAAAAAAGTGTCAGTACTGGACTGATAAGTTTACCGGGGGCACATATATAACTGAAAACACATCACTAACGAGAAGCTTTCACAGTTTACCAGAGTCACGCATGCCAGCTTCAGTCTCCTGGCCATCCAGCATCTCTGCAAAGAAAGTGCTGCAACGTCACCCAGCTGCCCAGAATATAGGGATGACTAAATATCCATTCAAGGGAAACTATGCAATTTATTGTGCTGGGCTCCTAGCAGCCCTACAACTTGGCCTAGAAATCTTAAGTTTAGATACAGCTAAATTGATTTACATGCTTCAATGGCGCCTTTATAAAGGATACTTTTTTAAAATTACATATAAGTTAATATATGCTCTCCAGCATAAGGAAAGTGGAAGTACAATGCTTACCACAACCATGTTCCGATTCGTCAGTCACTTGAAAGATCTGCAAAGTATTGAGTAGTTAGTCAACTGAAGATGAGGCCAGAAATGTGGATGATTACGTTCAGTGTTTTCTGCCGGAGTGTCGCAGTCTCTGTCTGCAAATTCAAAACCATGTCAGACAAGAAGCACACTTAAGGACTTATTTGCTTACGTGTTGAACCAGATGGGCCAGGAAAGCTGCTGGGGGGTTTCAAAATAGCATTGAAGGTGTGGCTTGGCTTTGACATTTTAAAAAGAAATATGCAGCATTGACCGAGTGTGGCAACAAAGAGAGACTTAGTATGACGTATTGTAAAAGGGTGAGCTGCTGCTTGCCTGTCCTTTCTGTTGGTTGCCAACCTCTTGCAACTGGTTTCCTCCTTCGTGAAATTCGTCGCAAGCATTTGCACAAGTGTTCTCCATTCCTGCATGCAAAAAGGAATATTACAAAAGAGAATAATGCTCTTCGTATGACAACTTACGGTTCATCTGTGGACGGTCCATTTGAACCAGTGAGGTCTGTGAATGAAAGTGGCACTTCATCATCGCTGATTGTAACGACTTGGCTTTGACACCTTATTAAAAAGACAGAACAACAGACTGTGGGCTTTGTCTCGAAACTGCACAGCAGGTTCGAGGAGTGGGGAAAAAAGAACATAAATGCGATATGAGTAGCATGATGGTAAACCAAGGGTCAGTCTAACCTTCCTTTCTGAAGGTGCTCAGATTCAACTCAGAGTACTGAGCTTGATCCAGATTGCTACGAGCCTCTTGATATGTGCCTATAATAAGAACCCGCATATTCAGAGAACTGCATGCATCATACTCAAGTTAAAGCTATCCATAATAAACTTACTGTAGGTAGTTTTCACCACAATGCTGTACATTTCCAAGTCTTTGTTGGGGGCTTTTGCTTTTTGAACAGTTGCCATTTTGCAGCCAGGTCCTGGTGGCCAATAGCATTTGCCACCAACAATCCATATGTTGGGCACAACAGCTACTGTTTCTCTTCAGTAAATTCCCCAATGGAAAGCGCATCTGTAAAAATTGTCTGTGACCACTCTCAGACAAAAATGAACATAACATCGACTGGTTAAAAATTTTTTCGCAAAAGCTCACGCGAACAACTGCCTTTGTTTACAGTGTTCTCAGATTTCAGTGGACATATTAGACATCTCATCTGCCAAAACTAACTTCATAAAAAGGTAACAAAATTATAATGTTGTACAGAAATTTTAGTTGCAGAAGCTACAACATGACATAATGTCAGCACCACCTTTCTTTATTCAGCTACTATCAAGACACTGCCGGCCTTAATACACTCACTTAAGTGGCAGCATGAAGAAACATCGCTATGCTGATGCATTTTTTAGAAGAGATTAAATATTTTCTATCAGAATGTTAGCACAAATTTCAGTTCTTTGTTGCTGTAGCCTGATTCAAAAATTAGCAACGGAGCTAGAACATAAACAGCGTTTATTCTTTCAACATAGGAACAGTGTTCGAGCTAGCTCGTATGAAGTAAAGGTACAACTACAAACTTATCATGGTAAGGAAGGATAACCAGCTTGTTCTGAATGTCAGTGATTGACCAGCACTGGACATTTGAAAGCCTGTCAACAACAGCAATACTGAGCCTAGTAGAGTCAAACGGTTGTGTGTACAGTGGTTTCACTTCTAGAAACTGCCTTCCTACAATGCAAGGGCTCTCATATTGGCTACTGTGTGCTATAGCGTCAACAAGGGCAATCGCATTTCCAACTTTGCAGCAGTTGTTGGCTGCTTTAAGGGTAACCGTAAAGGAACGAAATTTGACTGCCTTATATTGAGGGTTCATGCAGCCTGTAGGGGTAACAGCTGCCTCATGGCTACCAAGCAGCTCATATCCATCAACAGTGCAAGATGAGGAAACGCTCTGTAGGTTGTCACTTTCTTTTAACCTGTTGTACAATTGGCGGAGGGGACAGCCTGACCGGCGAAGAAGCTTTTTGATCATCTGCAAATTGTTTTCGAAAGCAAATGCTGAAAAAGATTCTAAAGTACCATGCACCTTTGCATCAGCAGCAAGATGCAAAAGACAGTGAACATTGTACGAGACATTTGATGCACCATACAATTCCACAAAGCCATTGACAAATTGCTCCAAAAGAGTTTGTGCATAGTCTGCATGCTCATGACAGAGAGAAGGTGTGCTAAGGATGTTTGATGCTGCATGCAGTGTCAAGAAATTAGCATAGGCAGCAGCAGAAAGGTTGCCTTCAAGTACCACAGGTCCAGTGTAGTGCAAGAGCTGTCTGAACTCAGTAGCTTTCCACCTGTCTTTTTCATCAAATGACCTCGGTTTACGTGCAAACTCCTGAGGAATATGCTTTTCAAGAGAACAGCTGCGTTTTGATATTTCTGTTCGGTTTAGTGGGCCCGATTCTAACATTGAGAGGTCCTGAAAACCACAGGTTCACAAGTTTACGCGTAACACCAAGATACAACAGATGCATTAGATCAAGTGGTGCACATATGATGCAGTCTATTGGTAGCTCAGTCAAGATTGTTACTCCCAGATGGTGATCCATGTCCTCCTGCTGACGAAATGACTCATCAGTTCTAGGTCTACCTACTGTTGCAGAGAAAACTACTTCTCACGAAAGCTACCCTCTGCTGTACATTTTGGACAGCCATAGTAACTGCTGTGTCCTTTAATCTGGAATATAAAAGCCCGAGCCGGCGCATCACAGATGATGCTTTTGACTTTGATTTCTGCTACTTTCCCAGATACCGATATACCAGACTGAAGCAGCTCCTTCAGCTCGGAAACAAATGGCTTCAAGAAGTCATTAGCACAGTCTGGCTTTGAAGGACCCACAAATGCACCTACAAGAAAAGGTTTCTGCAAGTCATCAGCCAAGTCTGGGTCACGGACACAGCACTGCACTGGCCAAAGCTGCTGCTTCGAACTCTTTGCCAAAGGAAGCCCATCTATATTAAAACAAAGGGGTACTACATCTGGGACACGCTCTGCGGAGCCCAAAATGTGTTCCAGCCCTTTCCTGAGCCCATAATGACAGTAGGTTCCAGGAGACAGTTCTACAATACCTGCTGCAACAGCAGTGTTACGGGGGGGTTCCCAACAAACTACGAGCATCGCTTGGTAAGCCACTGAAGCAATCATGTGACCTAAGAGCCGCAAGAGAGGCGTCAATGATCGCTGAGTTATGTTATGTTACACCGCCCACTTAGCCAGACTTTTCGCGAAGGTAGGTGACTCACTGCTGACGTCACGATCTCTCGTTCCTCGCGATTCCAAAGCATTAGACCAGGAAAGACATGAGAACGTTGCACTCTCCTCGTCCAACGCTATCCTCATGTTCCAGGCCTCCATCGACCCCGTCCACCGAGACTTTGCTCTCGCTATCAAAGTCACCACCGCAATCGAGTTTCGATCCTGCTTCACTCGATTCGCTTCCCAATGAATACTGCATAGGCATAGTTACTCGAGAGCTGCGTATTTTGCCACAACTTTCGCCTCGTGCTTGATGCTGGAGATACGGTGCATGTGACGCTACGGAGTCACGCTCTGCTAAAGCTTCAAACAGACTGTCAACTGCACAACGGGCCTTTTCCGAATATGACTGTGAGAAACAAATTTTGACATTATAACACAAGTATGACACTACGAATTAACAAGCAAAAAAGACTTTCGTAATTCAGAGCTTGACACGTGCACTACATACACTTCTGGTGACTAACACATGAAACAATCAAGGTATAGTTTCATTCACATCACAGCCCGCGAAGCACGTACGCCAACCCGCTAACTATTGCAGCTACAAACGCTACACGTGCAATACCGCGACACACGGGTATATTTGGAAACATATACGTTCACCATGAAACACTGAAGGCATAGTCGGCATAGTTTTCATTTACAACACTGCCTGCGCACGACAAACACGTTAACTTTCAGATACGAAAGCTACACAAGCGATACCGCGGCGCATATTTGACTAACACATGAAACACTCAAGGATAGTTTTCATTCACATCACAGCCCGCGAAGACACGTACGCCAACCAGCTAACTATAGCAGCTACAAACGCACACGTTGCAATACCGCGACACACGGGTATATTGGAACATATTACGTTACCATGAAACACTGAAGGCATAGTCGGCATAGTTTTCATTTACAACACGCCTGCGCACGACAACACGTTAACTTTCAGCTACGAACGCTACACAAGCGATACCGCGGCGCATATTTGACTACACACATGAAACACTCAAGGTATAGTTTTCATTAACATCACAGCCCGCGAAGCACGTACGCCAACGCTAACTATAGCAGCTACAAACGCTACATGTGCAATACCGCGACACAGGGTATTTTGGAAACATATACGTTCACCATGAAACACGAAGGCATAGTCGGCATAGTTTTCATTACAACCTGCCTGCGCACGACAACACGTTAACTTTCAAGTTTCAGCTACGAACGCTACACAAGCGATACCGCGCGCATATTCGGAAACATACTTTCCTGTTGATGTCTTTTCTTTATCATCACATGACCGATAAGATCATTCTACGCGAATATTG
>NW_023615743.1:0-80001 GCF_013339695.2 Rhipicephalus sanguineus
AGCGTTGAGGGACTGGAAGACAGTGGCATGAATTAGGGACTGAATGGGGATTTCAAAGTGGCGATTAGCTTGGCTAAAAGATGGCTAGCTATCTGTCAGACCTAAAGAATGGGCACCATGGCGATGCAGGCACTGTTGAGAGCAACAGTGGATTAGGTGGCATGATATGTTTAGGAAATTTGCTGGCATTGGATGTGTTTGAGCTGACACGAGATAGTGCTGGACATAACTCGCTGCCTTTGTTTCTGCCGTGGCTGTTGATAAAGACAATTACTGTCTGCATTCAGTACTTTGATGGCACGTGTCTACAAGATGGGACCTTCCATCTGGTGGCCTGGCCATTTGAATGTTTCTGTATGTCTGTCGTGGCATTGCATCTGTTCAAGTAGTGCGTGTGGGAATGATCCAAAGCGCACCGACTTATTATTTTGTTTTGGCCTATTTTTATTCAGCTACAAGTTATTCAGTTCATACAAAAATAGGCTGTACTTTGAAGTTGAGCAGCTCCAGCAGAAATGGGTTAGCACAAGTGATGATGACCGGAGCAGCGAAATCGAAACTGGCAATAAAATACGGCCTTTACGAGAGGCTACTTTCTGCTGACCACCCTGGCTTTTAACACACGAACCATCCCTGCCTCTCTTGGTCTGCCATGGTGGGGAACAAGACGCCCGTGTTCCGATTTTTCCCATTCTGGTCTTTGGCATGTGTGCTAATCTTCTTCTGTAGCAGCTGTGCCACAATGCAAGCTGATACTGTTACTCTCCCGCACAAATAAATTTATCAAGGGACCCTGAAACAGTTATGATGTTTGTGTACAAGCCCATTGAGCAGGTGGCATAGGTTCTTTGGATTATTAACTGACCAATTTAAGCACTACAGTATGATTTGTTGTAAGACTTTAAGTACGTGCATTGCTACAGATCTCGGTGGCACCACAGTATTGATGTTTCAGTGGCTCTTGCATTCAAAACATGGCATGCTTTGAAACATCACTCAGTAACCAATCTGATTGGCTTCTTCACATATGTACTGGATGTTCACATATGTACTGAAAGACTGGGTTTTCAGTGGCATGTTATTGCGCAAAGATCAACCAGATAAATATGCAGCATGTCCTTCGTGATCTTCCGCATGCCAGCGGATGGTTACGTAACGATTATCGACCGCTAGGTTGAAGAGCACAGCTTGTGGGGACAGTTCCTTGCCCGTAGCTCTCTCGATACAATGCTTAAATTATGATGTGAACGATTTCTTCTGGTTGGGGCTTCACAACTTACATAATTTCGAAAAAATGTCTCGGGGGCCCTTTAAACCCGGCTTATGTGCAACTCTTCTCTCGTCTCCTACCCTTGTGTTCCTGTCATCACTCAGGACATGAACAACCTTGGCGCAAAGAATGTCTGCCTCATGACGGACCCTAACCTGGTAAACTTGCCACCCGTTCGAGACACGTTGGACTCCCTTCACCGGCACAACGTCAACTACAGCCTGTTCAGCGAAGTCTGCATCGAGCCCACTGACGAGAGGTGGGTACTGCATTACCGATTGTGAGGGATAAGGTTCGGGTAATCACGGCAACTTAAAGAATTGTTGCCGAGACGGACGAAGACATTTGCAGCTTGACGTTATAAGGCTTTAATGCCACAAAATGATGATGAAGCTTGGCGCGTTACAATGCAACAGCGAAGAACTGCCCTATAGCTACTAGCACGACACACGTTCTTGAAGGACTCAAGGTCTGACCCTCAGCGTAGTCCCCCACTGCACTACACAAGATTTGTGTGATCACTTCACCGTGTGACGGTCAAGGGCGGATCAGTCGATGAGTTGTGCTGCATCTTACGCCGACAGCAGCGATGACACAGGCATGGTCGGAGCGGAGCGTGCGGCAAAGCCAATGTGGCAGAGACGTCCCGGACAGCCAGTAGTAGGCCCAGGTCTGGAGTACGCCTGGGTCCGAGAACAACGGACCGGCGCCGGCTGCTGGAGCGCCTGGTAGACGGGAGCCAGGCTCGAGCGGTCACCAGGCACAGGGGTAGGCTTCGGGACCAGGACCCGACGAGCGCTTCACCCTGCGACTGCTTCGTTCGGTTTTCGTTACCGAAGCTCTCCTCGTCTTCTTCCCCTTCTCTCTTCTTCCCTGGCTTGGGTTGACTTAGAAGACACGATGCCGCCTTTTCTGATCTCATCGTCGTCTTCGTCAGCGCACGGCACAGCACAAACCCACAAGCACAACGCACCAGATGAGCCTACCGCGCACATCATGACAAAAGCCCCCCCTTTCGAAAGTTTTATTTAAAAAAAAACTGTCCAAAGTGCGCGGGAGACAAGACCTATGACAAACAAATGTAGTCAAACGGTTGAACTGTGACACTAGATCTATCCACTGAAGTCTGCAAGCAATACGAGGTCTGTATATGGCTAGCGCCTGCATCTGCAACCTACACATATCCACCACAGTGTCATTCCCTGAACCTATGATATCTTCCAGGCGGAAGGTGTCTTGAACGTCGTGCACGTTGGAGTTGTTGTTCGATACCGAGTGTCTTACTGCCTTTGCCCTCATTCACATTACATGTACGCAGGGGTGATTCAGATTTTCCTTCTTGGACCACGACGACTGAAGACGCCTGAGTAACGACTTGTGGTTGACGTTCGTCGTAACGCTTCAGCATGTTTATGTGAAACAGTTTCGTGGCGTGTCCGAGGTCCAACCAATAGTCGCGGTCACTTCTCTTTCCTGTAACCATAAATGGCCCTTTCCAGTGCACGAGAAGCTTGTTTTCACTGGTTGGGAGTAATTTAAGAGCCCGGTCACCAATTTCGAGTTGTCGTGTTTTGGAGGTTTGGTCATAATACTTCTGCGTGTTTTGAGCTCGGGAGAGATGATTCTCTTGAGCCAGCTTCAAGGTGTGTTCAAGACGTTCTTTCAGATCAAGCACATATCCGTAGGTAGTCTTGATATCTTCCTCTAGGTCTTCGGTCCAGAGTTCCTTAAGAATATCCAGGGGTCCTCGGACATGCCGGCCATATATCAGTTCAAAAGGTGAGAAGCCCATACTGGTGCGAGGTACTTCTCGATAGGCGAATAACAGAGGCGCAAGAAGTCGGTCCCATGACTTCGGCTTCTCTTGGCACAACTTGCGCAACACCTGTTTCAAGGTGCCGTTGAACCTTTCGACCAAGCCATTGCATATCGGGTGGTAAGGCGTCGAACTCAAATGTCGAATAGCAAGCAAAGCATTCACTTCCTCCATCAGGCCTGACGTGAAGCAGGATGCTTGGTCACAGAGGATCTTCCGTGGAAATCCTATTCGGGAAAACATCTCCAGTAGCCCATCTGCTACTGTTGCCGAATCAATTGCGGGCAAAGCCACCGCATCCGGGTACCGAGTGGCGACATCCACAAGGTAAGAATGTATCGATTGCCCTTCTTTGAAATCGGCGTCAGTGGTCCAATGATATCAACGGCCACACGCTCGAATGACGTGTCAACCAAAGGCATTCGTCCAAGAGGCGCTTTGCCTACTTTGCCTTTGGGATATGTTCTTTGGCATGCGTCGCATGATTTGACGAATCTTCGGACCTCGTCCTGTACACCGGGCCAATAAAACGACTCCAAAACTCGGTCCTTCGTCTTCTTGATACCCTGGTGACCAGATATCGGAGATTCATGTGCCAAGTTCAACACTTGGATACGCAACGCCTTTGGAACCACCGCTTGTTGAAATGATTTACCTGGAGCCAAATGGTAAAGGCGGTACAAGATTCCTTTTTCAAACATATATGAGTGGTATACGGCTCCTTTGCCGCGGATGATGGTGTCGACTTTCGCCCTACAAACATCCAGCGATCGGTCTTCCTCTTGTTTTTGGCGGAATGACTCTTGTGTCACCTGTAAGCTTCCAAACTTAGCAGTCGTCAGCTTCCGGCGATGTCCTTTGCTTGAAACACCAACCATGGTGGTGCTATTTGTCCCGTATCCATCCTCGGGTTTCTTTTCAGACTTCAATGTTTGATTAGTCGCCGACTTCTGGATCGCTGACTCCTTCCACGTTGAGTCGGGGTCATTAGCGCCACGGGCGCCGGCAACATTTCCTACGATGACATCGTAAAGTGGTGACGTCATGCATTTGACTATCGCATTGCCGCTGAAATAGGGCGATAGAATCCGTACTTCCGCTTCCGGTACCTCGATGCAACTACCATCAGCCAATAAAATCGTGGCGGTAGTACCCGTCAGCGCATCATCGGGAACAAGAGAACGGTGCACGACCAGGGTGTTGCTTCCAGTATCCCTCAAGACAGATACAGTATGTCCAAACACTTCTCCCTGTAACACCGGCAAGTTTCGCGTTGCTGTTGCGGTGAGTTCTGTGAGCGCACTGGCAACGTAATCACCTTGTGACGAATCATCGGCGCATCCTGGTGGCTCCGACTTCTGCTCGGTAGACACGATGCAAGATGTCGTCGTCTTTGACCCACCGTTGTTTGGGCATGCTCTTGCATCATGGCCTGGCTTTCGACAGTGCCCACAGAAGACTCGTTGGGGTTTCGTGCGGCAATCGGATGCTCTGTGCCCAGGTCGATCACAGACGAAACATCTAAGAGGAGGCTGGGTATATGTACATTCATCTTGCTCCTTGGTAATGTTTCCGGACTTGTTACCAAAGACCAACAAGTTTGTTTGCCGCTGGGCCTCCAAGAAGGTATCAGCCGTTTCTGCCATCTCTTCTACTGTCTTGCATTTCTTCTCCCTTAGGAAAAGTGCCAGGCGATCGTGACAGTTATTCAGGAACTGCTCAGCTACAATAAGGTTGCGCACGGATGCAAAGTCCTTGTCCGTTTTCGACATTTCCAGCCATCTATCGAAGAAGCTCTGTAATCTCGTGGCGTACTGTTTACCAGTTTCGCCGTCTTCCGGCTTGCTTTGCCGAAACTTTTCGCGATAGCCTTCGGCTGTGAAACGAAACCTCTGGAGCAAGGCCATTTTCGTACTCTGGTAATCCATCGAGTCTTCCGGCGACAGACGACCGAAGACTTTCAACGCTTCCCCACTGAGGCATAAACTAAGCGCTGTAGCCCACTTCTCCTCAGGCCACTCTTGACCAACAGCTACGCGTTCGAACCTCTTGAGATACGCGTCGAGATCGTCACGCCTCTCGTCAAACACTGGAATCAGGTTGTGAGGATTGATCAAGCACGGGCGGCTTTGACTTCTCTCAGGTTCTCGGTCCCGCGCTGCTGGCTCTCGGCTACCTTCGACCTCAGCTAGTCTAACTCGCAGTTGAAGAGTTCTCTCTTCTATCTCCAAACGTTCCTTCGCCGCCTGCCTTTCCGCGGAACGCTCTTGACGCGCTTGCACAGATTCCTCATGAGCCCGCTCTAACCGCGCATCTACCCACGTCTTTAGCTCGGCTCCTTGAAGCCCCATGCGTTCCGCTAGCGTTATAAGCTCTTGCTCACTCATCTTCACTACAAAGATTTTAACTCAGTGCAAACGGCTTCGTCCTGCCTCGCGGACGCCAATTGTGAGGGATAAGGTTCGGGTAATCACGGCAACTTAAAGAATTGTTGCCGAGACGGACGAAGACATTTGCAGCTTGACGTTATAAGGCTTTAATGCCACAAAATGATGATGAAGCTTGGCGCGTTACAATGCAACAGCGAAGAACTGCCCTATAGCTACTAGCACGACACACGTTCTTGAAGGACTCAAGGTTTGACCCTCAGCGTAGTCCCCCACTGCACTACACAAGATTTGTGTGATCACTTCACCGTGTGACGGTCGAGGGCGGATCAGTCGATGAGTTGTGCTGCATCTTACGCCGACAGCAGCGATGACACAGGCATGGTCGGAGCGGAGCGTGCGGCAAAGCCGATGTGGCAAAGACGTCCCGGACAGCCAGTAGTAGGCCCAGGTCTGGAGTACGCCTGGGTCCGAGAACAACGGACCGGCGCCGGCTGCTGGAGCGCCTGGTAGACGGGAGCCAGGCTCGAGCGGTCACCAGCACAGGGGTAGGCTTCGGGACCAGGACCCGACGAGCGCTTCACCCTGCGACTGCTTCGTTCGGTTTTCGTTACCGAAGCTCTCCTCGTCTTCTTCCCCTTCTCTCTTCTTCCCTGGCTTGCGTTGACTTAGAAGACACGATGCCGCCTTTTCTGATCTCATCGTCGTCTTCGTCAGCGCACGGCACAGCACAAACCCACAAGCACAACGCACCAGATGAGCCTACCGCGCACATCATGCACCGCGCAACCTCTGGAATAATCTACACTGTTCGCGTCCTGCGCGTAATCTTAACAAAGTGATCTACAATAATCGCGAAGCTTCTTGAACACTGCGGCGCGGTCAGCGTCGAGCGTTGCTGACCGGCCTTGTGAGTCAAACCCGAAAACGTCAAAATAAAACAAGAAGCGGGTGTGGCATTTCCCCCCCCCCCGGGTGTGGCATTTCCCGATGCTTGTGACAGAACATAGAAGGGAAGAAACAAGTGCATACACATAAATTACAATAACAAAGCAAAAGTACAGTCCCCAGGTTCACTAACGCGCAAAAAACGGCTAAAGGCGCACGACATGGACGACTTCAGGTCGGGCGCGGCGTCGCTGGGAGTTTGTAATGCCGTCCGGGATGACCTCATAGTCAAGGACGCCGAGACGTCGAAGCACTTGTATGGCCCAAAGTATCGCCGAAGAAGTTTTTCACTGAGCCCACGTCGGCGTATAGGCGTCCAGACCCAAACACGGTCGCCGGGCTGGTATCCCACGAAGCGTCGTCGAAGATTGTAACGGCGGCTGTCGGTCATCTGCTGATTCTTGATGCGTTGGCGGGCGAGCTGTCGGGATTCTTCGGCGCGCTGAAGGCAAACAGTGACGTCGATGTTTTCTTCGTTGGGGATGTTGGGTAACATGGCGTCGAGCGTCGTTGCCGGGTTCCTTCCATAGACCAACTTGTAGGGCGTCATCTGCGTCGTTTCTTGTACAGCCGTGTTGTATGCGAAGGTCACGTATGGAAGGATGACATCTCAGGTCTTGTGTTCGACGTTGACGTACATGGCCAGCATTTCGGCGATGGTCTTATTTAGACGCTCGGTGAGGCCATTAGTCTGTCGGTGCTAGGCAGTGGTCCGGCGGTGGCTTGTCTGTCTGTATTCCACTTCAGGCAGCGCGGCGCGTGAACGGCGCGGGGTTCATCAGACCGGCAGCGGCGCTACGAGGGGAAGGGGGGGGAGCGAAGCAGTCAATGCGATAAGTACTTGCCGTAATGTTACAAGATCGAGGGCTAGCAGCTAACTCTTTTTGCTCCCACCTCACTTAACAAGACGCTGTATACAAGACGCTGGTGTATGGCGATACGGCCGCTCCGTGGAGAGAAGTGGTTTTCGGTCAGTTTGTCATATCAGTGGTCCGAGCGCGAAGCAGTGAGATCACAACGCTCGCAGCACGTGGAAGGTATACGAGTCGTTCACTGCGGGATGTCTGCCGAAACAGCGCGCTTGCCAGCGCTCTCGACCGCGCCCTTGCAGTAAAAGTTCACAGTTGCTGCTCGAGTTGCGCAGTTCCTCTCCCCAGACATCCCTTCCTGCTCCTTCGCCCAGCAAATGATGGGCGGGGCGTTTCCTTCTGCTTGAGGAGCAACCGACGGCAGGCCTTGCACGCGGGTTGATGTTATTCCGTGTCTGCCAGCTTGTTTCATTTCTGCTTCACCAATGTTTCTTGCCAACACTCCCGAGCTTTTACTCGCGGGTAGAACATACAATGCGCGGAGCGATGTTATCGATTTAGAGTTTACACGGAACATGACGGCGACGGTGAAAACCGGTCCTGAGTGTCTATACAATTGCTAACGCAATAAAAGCATACAAAAACCATCGAAGCGGTCTCGCCTTTTTCCTGGAAAGCTGCATCGTCTCCGCTGTAAAGAGTGCGTCCGTTGGAAAATCATATAATCCGGCGCCTTTTCCAGTGGTTTCGTTCTCACCTTCAATGCCCTTCCTAAAGATGATATCTCCTCGCCACTTATTTCTTCATAAAGCACGCGCACAATGTCAGCACTAAGCGTGAACCTATCATGATTTCGCGCTAGGCGGTCGCAAACGCACAATATGGAGCAAAATCAGTTAATCGCGCACGATAGTCGTGCGAGAGGAGCAAGAGGGTGGGCGGCTGCATAGCAAGGCAGTATGGGAGAAAACTGACAACTGTTATTTCTCGTATATGGACTAGTCGAGAGTATGTACCCTGATGATGTCACGTGATTCCCTGGACTAGACCATGCATCTGCAACGCAGCGAGCGCCTCCGCGCCATCTACAGATCTTTCTAACAACTAGAGGTCGCTACGACAGCGCCATCTAGTGAACACTCCAAGAACAAGAGGTGGCTACCTACTACTGCTACATAATACAAAAGAAGGACAGACCCACACCCAAAGGGGCTTCGCCCCTAAAGTGTACTAACGTACCGAGAGAGAGATATTACTATTTTATTTATTTATGCAGTGTACTACGTCCAAGACTCCAAGACTATGCTAACCAGAGACTTGGGCCGTTGCCCTTTAAGGCTGGAGGACGCGGCAGCGTTCAGGTCAGGCAATACTCGATATTTCTGGAGAAGAAAAAGACAACTTCTGGGGAGCTATTTTCGATGCGTTCATCTGGAGGAGATTTCCACAGTCCATTTCGACAGAGCGCATTCAGTGATTCGAAAAAGCGGTGAGCCGTGATGTCACCTCGCTCTTGACCACGTCGACGCATCGAACCCGCCGGCACATTCATAGCATCAGAATGGAGTGGACGAAATGCACAGAAACAGGAACTTTTCAAGTCTGAATTTGCAAATGAATGTGTCGCAGATGTTTGAGAACGATGCAGGGAATGCGTACCGACCTTACAGCTCCGTCAGACGAGCGGCCACATTAAACCTCAATCGACACGATCAAAAGTTATGTGCACCGAAAATCGGATCTCTGTGGGCTGCGTCCGTTGCACTGAAGCACATTCCATCCCTATTTGTTTCGAGAGTGTTTGAGAGCTTAGTGATGTCATAATGGCGCTGCAGAACAAGCACCGGAAACGGGGGCGCGCCTCTCGCCGAGCTCCCGCTATTCAGCGGCCGCTGAAATGGGCGGTTCATTACATGGACACATCTAGAAGAGCTCCTCCGGCGAAGTGCTGTATTTCATTTCCAGATTCCCCATCGAATTAAAAGAAAACACTAACGGCGGCGCGCTGCAATTATTGCGCGGCGGTGGCGGCGGCGTGATCTCTCTTGGGACATCGGCGGTGCCGCGAGCGGTGTGACCAAAAACAGGAGGCAGCGGCGGCGTGGCGCGGCGGCGCACCTCTAGTCTGCAGTAAAGGTGGTACCTCTGTCCGTGATGAGGACCTCTGGGCGCCATGACGTAGGACGACGTTCTCAACGAATAACTTGGCTACCTCGGCGGCACTGCCTTTGAGCAGGGCCCGTGTTTCGGCGTAGCGGATCAGGTAGTCGGTAGCTACGACGATCTACTTATTACCACTAATCGACGTTAGGAACGGCCCCAGGAGGTCCATCCCGATCAGCTGGAACGCTCGCCGAGGTGGCTTGAACGGCTGAAGTAAGCCCGCTGGTCTTGTTGGTGATGCCTTGCGTAGTTGACAGTCTCGGCATGTCCTTACGTAGCGAGTGACGTCGGTGGCAAGGCGCGGCCAGTAGTACTTTTCCTGTATCCTTGCCATGTTCGGGAAACACCGAGGTGTCCTGCTGTCGGGTCGTCGTGCAGGGCCTGGAGGACTTCTGGTCGCAATGCTGAAAGCACCACTTGGCTTCAGCATGTACTTGGCTCGAAGTGGTGAGAAGTTCTTTTTTTGGAGAACGGGGTTGCGTAAGAAAAACGACGCCAGTGCTCGCTTGAATACTTTCGGAACGACGGCGGTCTTGCCCTCGAGGTATTCCATAAGGCCTCAGAGTTCCGGGTCGGATCGCTGTTGTTCAGCCAAGTCGTCGGCACTTATGGTTCCCAAGAAGTAGTCATCATCCTGATCGTCTTGCGGCGGCGGGTCCACGGGGGCACGAGAAAGGCAGTCGGCATCAGAGTGTTTTCTTCCGGACTTGTAAACGACGGTAATGTCGAATTCTTGAAGTCTCAAGCTCCGTCGTTCGAGGCGACCTGAAGGGTCCTTCAAGTTAGCTAGCCAACACAAGGCGTGGTGGTCGCTCACAACTTTGAAGGGCCTGTCGTACAGGTAGGGGCGAAACTTGGATGTAGCCTGGATGATGGCCAGGCACTCCTTTTCTGTTGTGGAATAGTTGATTCCTGCCATTGATAGCGACCGGCTAGCATAGCTGACAACCCTTTCCATTCCGTCGGTCTTCTGCACAAGGACGGCGCCGAGTCCCACGCGGCTTGCGTCGGTGTGGATTTCCGTATCGGCGTATTCGTCGAAATTCGCAAGTATCGGAAGCGCCTGCAGGTGTCGTTTCAATTCTTGAAATGCTTGAACTTGCGAGGTTTCCCACCTGAATTCGATGTCGGTCTTCGTAAGTTGCGTCAGCGGCTCCGCGATCCGTAAAAATTCCTCGACGAAACGTCTGTAATAGGCGCACAATCCCAGACATCGGCGTGCGGCCTTCTTGTCGGTGGACGGCGGGAAGGCAGCAATGGCAGCTGTTTTCCACGGGTCAGGGCGAACTCCAGACTTGCTAATGACATCGCTCAAGAACAAGAGTACGTCGTACGCGAAGCGGCACTTTTCTCGCTTTAGTGTGAGTCCGGAGGTCTTGATTGCTTGAAGTACAGCTTCAAGGCGGCGGAGGTGTTCGTCGAAGTTTGAGGCAAACACAACAACGTCATCCAAGCACAAGGCACGTCTGCCGCTTCAATTCAGCCAGCACGGTGTCCATAACGCGCAGGAACGTCGCAGGTGCCGAGCAAAGACCAAAGGGCATGACCTTGAACTCGAAAAGGCCGTCTGGTGTTATAAAGGCAGTCTTCTCTCGGTCTCTTTCGTCGACTTCGATTTGCGAGTAGCCGGTCTTGAGATCCATCGAAGAAAAGTACTTCGCGTTGTGGAGTCGATCTAGGGCGTCGTCTAACTGTGGTTATTTTTCCCTTTTCAATATGTTTTTTTTCTTATTTTATTAATTAAGCTACATTTCGATATCACCTTTAGTTCTATATTTATTACTGTAACGTTGCTGTTTTCTACGTAAAAACAATGCTGCTCAACGTTTCGTTCGCTATTCACAAATTTCACAGTTAACTGTTCTGATTACATACACTTCAACGATCTTTAGCTACTGACATATTTCTGCTCATGATTTAGTATGTGCACCAAGGACGGGCGCCACGTGTGCCTCGATGTCAAGCCCTGCCTTGTGTTTTGGTTTCCGGGCATCTGTCAAGCTGCAGACCGCAGCTTTTAGCCCTGGAACCCATTCCAAATGTATTTGGAAAAAATAAAGAATTTGAATTTGAATTTGGATACGTGGGAGAGGATACACGTCCTTTTTCGTGATTTTGTTCAGGCGGCGATAATCGACGCAGAAGCGCAGGGTTCCGTCTTTCTTCTTCACTAACACCACGGGTGACGCCCACGGACTCTTGGACGGCTGGATGATGTCGTCGCGTAGCATTTCGTCGACTTGTTTCTTTACGGCCGCGCATTCTGGCGTCGAAACTCTGTACAGGCCCTGACGGAGCGGTCTGGCACTTTTCCCTGAAATTATGCGACGTTTTGCGACTGGGGTCTGCCGAATTCTTGACGACGAAGAAAAGCAGTCCTCGTATTGCAGGAGCAGGGTTCTGAGCTGTTCTTGCTTATGCTTCGGGAGGCTCGGATTGACGTCGAAAGCTGGTTGAGGAGCTCGGTTCATCGGAGTAGATTCGGTAGAATCGGTGAGGGCGAAAGCACTGGTGGCTTGCACAATTTCTTCTGTGTAAGCAACCGTCGTGCCTTCGTTCACGTGCTTGTACTCGTTGGTGAAATTCGTGAGCACCACTGTTGCTTTCCCTCTACGCAGCTCGGCTATTCTTCTTGCGACGCAAATCTCGCGGTTGATCAACAAGTGCTGGTCTCCTTCAACGACGCCTTCAAGGTTTGCTGATTTTTGAGTGCCGACGGAAATGATGATGCTGGTGCGAGGGGGCAGCGTGACATGGTCTTCGAGCACATTCAAGACGTGCTTTCCTGATGGCGTGTGCGGTGAGAATGCTTTTTCTGTAGATAGTGATATCGACTTGGATCTCATGTCGATGACTGCACCATGAAGATCTAAGAAGTCCATACCATGGATGACATCTCTGGAGCAATGCTGTAGGACTATGAAGCTTGCGGAATAAATCCGGTTGTTAATGAAGACCCTCGCTGTGCAGAGTGCTGCCGGCGCTTACCAGGTGACCCCCAGCTGTCCGGATTTCGGGGCCTTCCCAGGTGGTCTTGACTTTCTTCAACTTCGTGGCAAACAGTCCACTGATGACAGAATAGTCGGTTCTGGTGTCGACGAGAGCTGTGACGCTGTGGCCGTCGATAAGAACGTCGAGGTCGCTAGTTCGTCGTCTTGCGTTGCAGTTAGGTCTTGGCGTCGGATCACGGCTTCGTCGATTTGTCCCGCTGTTTCGACGTTACGTCGTCAGGTTTTCTTCGGGCCGCGAAGTTTCGTCGTGAGGGCTCCGTTCGGTTTGCGTCGTTCTTAAGGCATCGTCGCGGCGTTGTCGTCGGCGGCGACTTGTTGTCTAAACTGGTCTTCATGAAGTGGGGGCAAGTTTTTTTTCAGCACATTTAAAAAAAGTTAGAATAATCCCTCCTTCAAACCTCTTTCAACGAGCAGACCCAAGCGGCAAAAGTGCTTTCTTACTTCTAGGCATAAAACACCGACGCAGATCACCATCACCATGGAAGGTTAGTTGAAGCTCTAAAAACCTGATGTAACGATTGCACGGAAGTTCGTGAGTGAATTTAAGGGCGTCAGAAGAAGCATCAAAGGCTTCCACGACCTGGCGGAAAACCCCAGGTAAGGAGTCAGACGAAGACACTTTCGAAAGAATCAGAAAATCATCGACGTACCTAAAGATACGACAGACACGTCCATGATTAATCAAGCCTCGAAGCGGGTTGTCAAAGCTAGCTAAAAATATATTTCACAACACAGGAGTAACACTTGATCCTATGCGCCTAAATGCGCTGAAAAAAACAAGCCAGCTGGCTTGACGGATGGCAATATTGACGTTTTAGCATTTTCATGTAAGTCTGACATACAATGTTTTGTTTTTCTTTCATGTCCCTTTAATGGGCGATTTCTACATGCATCGCTGATTTCTTAAAGTATTGCGCTCCGATATGTCATGCACAGTCAGCAGACAACACACCTGTGTCGCCTATACTTGCTGCAATGTTTTGAGACTTATGACGCGGCTGTCTTCTCTATCTCAGTAACTGTCACGGACGGCCATTTTTGCGACCCGGTGTCACGACTAATTAACGAGCGCCGCACTCCCCCGCCGACCGGCGAGAGCCGCGTACTCACGAAAAGAGCGGGGAAGTGCTGAATAGGGTGTTCTTCGTCGAACGTCGCCGCGGAGGTTTGTTCTTTTGTACCTAAGGCAGCGTCGGCAGGATCTTGGAAGGCCGCGACGTACTCCGAACAAGCTTTTGACTACGAGACGCGCCGGCTGAGGACCGGGCAAATTGACCGTAAAGAACTGCTGGTGGACAAGCCGTATGAGAGCGCCCCAACATATTGTCACCCTCGCTCAGTTGAGGACCATCTCCTAATTAAAAGGGGGTGTGGTCAGTGTATTTTTAGGGCGGAGTTTCTAACAATGAAACGCGCCTGATTGGACCCATGTAGAGGTCCCTTTTTCCCCCAGGAAGAGGATGAGGGGACATGGAGGATGATTTAAGCGCAGGATATGCCCTAGTTGCTGACTTGGGGGTTCGCTCGCTGGATTTCAAGCAAGACGGACGTGCCGGCCGCGATGCCTGGATTACTCCTCGTACCTCTCGCTGACCGGCGCCCCGTGACGGACTCCTCGCCCGCTATGCCGTGCGCCGCTCATCGACGGGGCCTTCGCCGATGTTGTGCACCGTGCCTCTAGCTGTGTTTCGCGGACCCGTGCCTGAACTCCCGTGACCGTTTCCTCATCTTCCTGTCCTCTTTTCTCTTCGGGATGGATGTGCTCCTATCACTTTATCTCTATTTTCCTACTATTCTTTTATTCCCTCCTTACCCCCACCCCTACAAGGCACTGCGCCGTGTCGCCTATAGGCAGACAGAAATTAGGTGTCTTTTTCCTTTCCTGAATAACCACTGAAGAAGAAGAAGTTGCTGACCAACATGGTGTAGAAGCAAATCAACAAGTATCCCTTCTGGAAGTTTTTAGTGTGGCTCTGTATCGGCTGGCAGTGTTGCCACTTTAGCTATTTTGTAGCTAGATCTAGCTAATTTCAGACTCAACTAGCTAACAAAAATTGGTTTAGCTACGAGTAGCTTTTAGCAATTTAGTCGAAATCTAGCTCTAAATCTGGCTATTTCAGCTGAGTCTAGCTGCAATGTAGTGAAATTTTCTAGTTGCTCTGTAGTGAGGTAGTGACGTACGCTTGGAGGTGTGCGCCGTGGCGGTTTCGACTAAAGTTCCTAGATTTTTCCCTCTTTTCCAGCACCTGGCGAAACGCGTCCCGCGCTCTCTAACAATGGGGGATGATGGGAGGAGAAAGGCGCGTCGCGTTAGCACACTGTCCGCTCAAAGATGCGTGGCTAAAGTACTTAGACGTACGGGGCTTTGTAAATCTTCCAAGTTAGGAAGCAAATGGCGGCAGACGCCGGCTGTGGGTGAGAGACGGCCGGGAGAGGAGGCAGTTGTCGGTACTTGAGTAAAAGAGAAAAATCTAGGGAATTTAGTTTCGACCGAGTCGGCGGCGGCGGTATAATGCCTAGGAAACCGAAACTACAAGTTCTAGTCATTCTAGTTACATGGCGAGTAGTGCGAATGCTCCTTGATTTACGGTTTTCATTGCTTACACAAAATCGTGACAGCTTGCATGGAGCCGAGAACGCGGCAACTTCCACTCGCCTACTGTCCTCACTTTCACCGCACGCTTCACGGGCGCCTGACTTACACACCATCGTTTCTTTTTTTAACTTCTTCAATTTCGTTTCGCCTCAACATTGGAGACTTTCAACTAATGCTCCCCAGGTGCTGCTGATACCCTCCGTGATGTAAATATGCGTGACCCCCCAAAAATGCACTGCCAATCGAGGCAGTGACATATAATCGTTGTACACCTGACCACGTCGTTGGCGCCGCCAAGTTGAATTCCAACAGTTTATTTGCTTTGTCGATAGTGTGGTGCATTGTAGCCTGCGCAATGGGCGCCGTCAACAAAAGCGCCAGAAAGATCACCGTGGCTCCGACCGACAGCGTGGTTTTCAAAATGTTTCCTCTTGATAATTTAACGAGCAGCGCTTCTCCTTTTTTCTCTCTCTTTTTTGGCATTTGCGAAAACGGACCTAATGGCCAAGGCCATGAACCACCTGTCATCGGTGCACCTTCTTTCTACCAAGGGTCCTTCAACGAAAAAGAAAAGGGCCAGGGCTTACTGAAAAGTATTTTACATTTGCCAGGGTGTCAGGAGCGACTTTCCTGCTTTCTTGAGAAGCAGTCTCGAGTAGCTGTGGAATCTGTATAGTTGGCTATGGTACACGCGCATGTACTCCGTGTCGAAGGAGGAACGCCTCTAGAACCGCTGATATATCTTACCGAGTCGATCAACCCATAGACTAGCTGAGCCCTTACTCGGGCACTAACGCGTAGGCTCTTGTTCCATTCATATTGCTCAAACACCACGTGGACAGAGCACGAGCCTCGCACCGTTCATGGGGATTTCGTTCCAAAAGCGCTACCTTGCGACCTCTCAGCCAGTGGCGCTCCTGCTGCATTTTTGTGATTTTGTCTGTGAAGCGATTTCATGCGAGTGCGACCTCCGAGTCTCCGGCGTTTCGACGTTTCTGGTGCCAAGCCAACGCTGAGTATCGACCGTGCTCCAATCATCGGGACGGCCATATCGCCATCCTGCGGGTCGTCGCACGTCCCTGTCTCCACTGACTCCAGAAGCCTGTGATGTGTTGCAGTGCTGTGTGGAACACTTAGCTTTTTTTTGTGCGTGCGCACATACTTTAATGATTGTCATAGAGACTCGGACAACATGGCAGACAAGAGCAAAGTGTACAAACAGCGCTTAATGCACTGCTGGCTTACAGAGGATAAGTACAAGGGGTGGCTAATGGCAATGCCAGAGGACCCCTCAAGGCTTTTGCAAATTTTGCGAATGTTCTATCGAGGCAAAGAAGGCGAGCTTGAGAAGCACGCCACTTCTGCAAAACACGTGGATGTGTGCCAAGTAAGGGACTACACCAGCGCACTATATCCGATGCCATGCCACGTGTAATGGCAATCCCTGTACAGCAGTCAGAAGCAACCCTT
This sequence comes from Rhipicephalus sanguineus, assembly GCF_013339695.2. Taxonomy (NCBI): domain Eukaryota; kingdom Metazoa; phylum Arthropoda; class Arachnida; order Ixodida; family Ixodidae; genus Rhipicephalus; species Rhipicephalus sanguineus. The sequence continues at coordinate 16,471 of NW_023615743.1, forward strand.
GCACTTTTTGTCGCTGAGCATTGTGTCATGAACACCATGGATACCTCGGAGTAGCTTGCAAGCGGATTTTTCAGGATAGCCAGGTCGCTCTAAGATGAAGATTCACCGCACAAGGTGCACTAATATAATAAAGAACGTCCTTGGACCGCATTTTGAAAAATCGTTGCGGGAAGATATCGGACAACAAAGTACAGCGTTCTGTGACGAGAACCGATATCAGTGTCCTGAAGCTCCTCGGCACCGCCATCAGGTATTTTTCCCAGTCAAACGGTGAGGTCATTTCAACTTTCCTACCCTGCAAGAACTCGAAAGGCGACGCTGAAAGCATCACCTCGGCGCTTTTAGAAGGATGAGATCTATGGGTTTGAACCCAAAAAACCTTGTTGGCATTGGAGTAGACAATGCAAGTGTCATGACGGGTGTGAATAGTGGCGTCTACACTCGATGAGAAATGAAATTCTCATCTTGTTATGGGCGATGCGTCTCCATTCCCTTCAACTGGTTTCACACGCGTCAGTTGCCTTGCCGAGAAACATCGAATTCCTGGTGAGAGAGACATACCGATGGTTTGCTCACTCCTCAACAGGAAACTGGAATACCAAAGCTTATACCGCGACAACAACGGAGAGACTCCGCTTACCATATACCGCTAGCCTGTGACACACGCTGGTTGTCAATACAGCGGCAGTAAATAGGATACTTGCGCAGTGGACAGAACTGAAGGAAGTATTTGGAAATGCACAGAGAGACAAAAATTGCTACACGGCAAGATGCTTTATGAAATGCACAGTGACCCAAGAACAAATGCTACGTACTGTTGCTGGACTGGGTTTTAGCGGAGGTTCAGCGTGTCACACAAATCGTATAAGCGGAAAATCAAGACCCGATGAAATTGTTCGAAGATCTTATGATACTGTGAAGTCGACAGCCGCGAAGATATCTCTGCCAACTTCCCGATACGAGTGTTAACAGTCAATATCAACGAGCATCTCGACCCAAATCCGTACTTTGGTCACCGGTTTGAGACAGCACTCCGAGACGCATGCTTGCCACGCGACGATGAAAAAGAGCTGCGCCTTCGCTGTCAACGTTTCATCGGGGAGCTATTTAACCAGCTGCGTCAAGCTTCCATTAAAACATCAGCGCTTACAAAAGACTTCTCCTCTCGGTAGTAGCACGCACTGAAGCCAATACAAGAGCCAATTACAGAATTGGCGTTGCAGTTCCTCTCCGTGGAAGCCGTGTCCGCTTGCGAAACGCAGTGGAGAAACTTGCGGCACATAAAATGGTGCTGTACCAACAGAACCGATGGTTTGGGGCAGGAAAGTAAGTTAGTTCAAGGATGCGCATGGAGAGAATCCTTTCGCGAGCTCGCCACGCTCGCCATGGACTGTGCTGTCGCTGCCCTTCTCGAACGTGGGATTGAAAGGTGCTTCAGCGCGAATGAGCACCGTGAAGTGCAGGCGTCGCAACAGGATGGACATCGACACATTGATTGCGTTACTGAGTGTGCGGTACGGACTTCGAAGGCACAAAAAAAGGTGCCACGAATATAGCCTGCCAGGTGACGTGGCTACAAAAATAGGCACGATGGCATGCTATTCAACAGCAGAGAAGATACCGTGCAGGTTGCAGATATAATCCAAGAATTCTGTGCACCACTGGACTGATTTCCGTTTGCACAGCTTCACGCTTGCACTGCCATTTAATGATTTTCGAGGGTTTCAGCTTGAATTTCAGTTTTTTCTACTCAAGCTCTCAAGCAGGCTTTATCATTAGTGTTTGCTGTATGTTATGGCTTACTGTTAATAAATATAGTGCTTTTTTTATTCCCCAATACGGTTCATCGTACGTTCAGAGCTACGCTAAAATATTTAATGTGTGTTACGTGTATAAATTACTATTCTGTTCCCTTAATTGCAACCGCGCAAATTCGTTGAGATATATTCAAACACCTGATGGCATGTTCGACCTATTCTGGGTCCAAACAGCGGCACAGGGGGAGATCACTGAAAGGTTAAGTTAAAGTGACACTACAGTGAAGCAATAAACTAGTTTAGACAGATAAATTATAAGCTGAGAACTCTGTCCTTAATTTCATCGCCATATGTTAATCGACATGAAAATGAGTCAAAGTAGCACTTTTAAATTTCCCGCTGTTATCTCCGATGTTGACGTCACGGATTTCAACGTGTTTCGTATTCTGACCAACTGGCTCGACGAAATTTCTTGAAACTTGGTATGTTAAGCCTCTGGCTTCCTGCCCATTCCAACGAAGAAGGCAATCAGTTTTTCGCAGTTACGCAATTCGGTAAGAATCAGTTTCGATTTTGTAACATATTTACGTGCATTCGCAACTCGCATTTTGTGAGTACGTTGGCCTTGACGCTTTGCGAGAAAAAAAAAACGCCTGCCCTATATTATAGGGGCCAGAACGGGAGTACTTTGTTTTTTGTTCACTCATGTTCTGCAAGAAAACATAACTTGATAGTTGTGTTTAAACTTTAAGATAACACAGCTGCCAGTAAATTCGTTTCACGCCTAGAATATGTTTGAAAATGCATGAAAAAATAATTTAGCTACTTTTTAGCTCCTTGCTGGATTTTTTTAGCTATTTTTAGCTACTTTTACGCGGCCATCTAGCTATTTTCGCTCTCATACATTTGGCCACACTGGCCACCTAAACTTAGCCGTTCGTCTAGTTGGGACGAAAAATTAACGTCTGCAACGTAGGCATCGGGACTTCCTCTCGGGTTACCTCAACCTGCCCGAGATCACCTTCAAGCACTAGCCTCCCGGAAACGCCAGCGTTGCAACACCACCGACATCGCAGTCGTGCCAGAACTCGCTTGACTTCTCGCATCCGATCGTCGTGGACTCAACGCTGCCGCTCATCACACGTATACATTCACCTGTTTATATCCTCGAACTTTCTCATCTGTAGTTCTAGTGTTTGTTAGTTTTGTGTAGTTTGTAATACTTCCTCTCTTACAAGCTGATTTCGTGAGTTTGTATGTAGTTTTTAGTTTGTACTAAATGTTGTATTAGATTTCTTGTGCTGCAATATTACTAGAGTAAAATTGCTCCTTTTGTTTCACACACGTCCTGATCTCTTCACTGTCTCTGCTTACGTACGGAACGAACTAACCTGCTGTCATCCCGTCGCTGACATTGCGCTGGCGACGCTGGTGGCAGCTTGTAACAGTAACTAATGTGCTTGACCATATACCGCCAGAAGGAAATTTGAAAACAATGTCTGACTTTAATTTAATCCTACGTTTCTCTTTTTTTCCATACAGCATACTGGAATGTACAATTGGTGGACGTCAGCATAACGAAGATAAACTTCTTGGAAAATAAACTAAACTATTATATTCAATTGGTGGGCTTGCGCATTAAATAGCTACTCACCAATTTAGGGCTCAAGAGCTCTCCTTTTTCGGGTTTTTACCTATTGATAATTACTCAATGGAAGTAACGACAGCATGCATGAATTGTAAGATAAGTGACTTCGTCGTTGTCAATAAAGCTTCATTTATATTTGTTCTTTTTATAACTCCCCGTGTGACGTCTTCACGGTAACGCGTCTGCTAAGCGAAATTATGCGTTCATTATAGAACTTGGTAGCAGTGATATATATATATGCCGGCGGCAAGTTATCTTTTCGTCCACTTTACTTTCTTCACATTTATATCCGAATTACTGAAAATAACACCCCCTATAATTTCCTTGGCATTATTGTCTGTTATTTCTCATTAATATTGTGTTTAGCAAAGAAAAACGAGCTCTTAGAAGTCACCTTCTTTCCTTCACATATATATATACTATATATATATACATACATATATATAATATATAATATATATATATATATAAGAGAGAGAGAGAGAGAGAGAGAGAGGAACTGCAATTTCTCTGAATTTGACGTGATTTTTTACATTTGCAAGGGGGTTTATTGACGACGTCTGGTAGCAGGCAGACCGCAGGTCCAGCGAGAAACAAGCAGGATCCGCAACCACAGCTCGCGATCAGCGCTCGCGCCTTTTCACCAAGAGATGAACCCACTGGTGAATGCCTCGCTCTTTCACCGCTACAATACCCCGGCGATGAAGAGGAGCCATCCTGGCGACTCAAGGTGACGAGAGGACAGGAGGTCGTAGCAGGGCTTGAGGCGACTGACGTGGACCGTCTCACGACCAAGACGGCGCTTGTCCGTGGACGGCTGGACCGGCTCAATCACATAGGTGATAGGAGAGGGGCACTGGATAACGCGGTAAGGGCCGGTATACTTCGGTGCAAACTTGGGAGTCAGGCCAGGAGAGTGAAAAGGCAGTCGAAGCCACACGAGAGAGCCGACGGGAAAGTGTCCGGGGCCACATCACGGTCATGGCGATCTTTTGGGGCTTGATTATCCGCCGTGAATGAGCGTGCGAGCTGACGACACTCTTCAGCATATTCGGCCATTTCGGAAACTGGACTGAATTCTGAGGCATCGGGATTGTACGGCAGTATTGTGTCAAGGGTGCTGCATGGCTCGCGGCCATACAAAGAAAGAATGGGGAAAAGCCTGTTGTGGATTGCGTCGCAGTATTGTATGCGTACGTCACGAAAGGGAGAAGACATCCCAATTGGAGTGGTCCGAATCAATATACATAGTAATCATGTCTCCCAGTGTGGGCGTTGAAACGTTCCGTTAGGCCGTGTCTGAGGGTGGTAGGCCGTTGATGTGCGGTGCACTGTACGGCATGAGTGAAGAAGCTGTTGTAGAACTTCAGACAAAAACACGCGACCTCTGTCACTCAGTAGCTCCCGTGGTGCCCCATGACGAAGAACGAACCGATGCAAGATGAGGTGGCAACGTCACGAGCACCAGCCGAAGGTAGCGCTGCCGTTCGGCGTATCTTGTCAGATGTAGGTCGCAGCTACAATCACCCATCGATTACCAGCAACAGAGCACGGAAGTGGGCCGTATAGGTCAATCCCAACACGGTCAAATGGGCGTGCAGGACATGGTAGAGGCTGCAGTTGACCGGGTGAATGAGGAAATGTCTTACGCTGTTGACACATGGAACATGAGCGAATGTATTTTCGCACAAATGTGTACATACCCCGCCAGTAGTAACGTTGGCGGATCCGCTCATACGTTTTTAGCGCACCAGCGTGTGCATGTTGCGGTTCAGCGTGAAAATATGCGCAGACATCAGACCGCATATGGCTGGGTATGACGAGCAGCCATTTACGACCCGCCACTTGATAATTGCGACGGTATAGTAGGGCATCCCGTATTGCAAAATGCGTTGCCTGGCGGCGAAGAGCCCGCGGTATCCGGAAGTTGAGGAGTCGGAGAGCATATTCAAGAGAGAGACAATCCAAGGGTCCTTCCGCTGTTCAGATGGCATGTCGGTGACGCTAACAGCGGCGAGGGGGAAGTCAGTGGTTGAGGTCTCCTTTTCATCGGATTTCACGGGTGATCGTGAGAGAGCATCTGCATCAGAATGCTTTCGCCCCGATCGGTAGACGACGCGAATGTCGAACTCTTGTAAGCGAAGGGCCCAACGTCCAAGCCGACCAGAAGGATCTTTTAGCGACGCCAACCAACAGAGTGCGTGATGGTCAGTCACCACGTCGAAAGTTTGGCCGTACAAATAGGGGCGAAACTTGTTTAACGCCCACACAATCGCGAGGCACTCCTTTTCGGTTACAGAGTAGTTGACTTCCGGCTTAGTGAGGGCACGGCTGGCATAGGCGACCACATACTCCGTAAAACCAGGTTTGCGTTGCGCGAGTACTGCACCAAGGCCAACGCCACTGGCGTCTGTGTGTACCTCGATTGGCGCAGTTGGGTCGTAATGGCGCAGGACGGGCGGCGAAGTAAGTAGTTGGCGCAGAGTAGTGAAGGATTCGTCACAGGCTTGTGTCCAATTCGAAAGATCCGCCGGGCCAGCAAGGAGTTTGGTGAGCGGGGCGATGATGGAAGCGAAGTTCCGGACAAAGCGACGAAAATATGAGCACAGGCCCACGAAGCTCCGTAGTTCTTTAACTGTAGTCGGCTTGGGAAATTCAGCAACAGCGCGAAGTTTGTCAGGGTCGGGGAGGATGCCGTCTTTTGAAACGACATGACCAAGTATGGTGAGTTGCCGAGCCCCGAAATGGCATTTCTTCAGGTTAAGCTGAAGGCTTGCGTTGGTAAGGCACTGGAGAATCTTGCGCAGACGAGTGAGATGCGAGGTGAAATCGGGTGAAAAAACGACAACGTCGTCAAGATAGCACAAGCATATCTTCCATTTAAGACCGCGTAAAATGCTGTCCATCATTCGCTCGAACGTTGCGGGCGCATTACAAAGTCCGAAAGGCATTACTGTAAATTCGTAGAGGCCATCCGGTGTGACGAACGCTGTTTTCGGGCGATCAGACTCGGCCATTGGGACCTGCCAATAACCCGAACGCAGGTCTAGCGAAGAAAAGAATTCGGCACCTTGGAGACAATCGAGGGCGTCGTCTATGCGGGGAAGAGGGTAAACATCTTTCCTCGTAATTTTGTTCAGGCGCCTGTAGTCCACGCAGAATCGGATGGAACCATCTTTCTTCTTGACGAGTACAACTGGGGAAGACCAAGGACTACAAGGCTTGATGACTCTGCGTTGTAGCATGTCGTCAACTTGCTCTGTAATGACACGACGCTCCGCTGATGACACACGATAGGGGCGCTGGCGCAAAGGAGTATTGTCCCCGGTGTCAATTGTGTGAACAACGGTGTTTGTTCGACCTAGCGCCGCTTGGGGGAAGTCAAACGAACGTCTGAACTCATGCAGCAGGGCAAGAAGCTGTCTCGTTGAGCCGGAGCGAGATGGCTGTCGATGGAACGGTGAAATGCATCTGAGGACACGCTGTCCGACGCAAGGTGAGGAACCAACGCGTTCAGCTCCGGATTCAACTTGGTGTCGTAGAAATCAAGAGGCACGATAACGCCTTCATCGATAGGCTGAATGTGGCCGAGCGTCTCGTTGCGGCGCAAATTGAGAGGACACGAGTTGGGATTAGAAATAAATATCCCGGTGGTGTCTTGACGAAGCGCCAGAACGGCGAATGGCAGCGACGTGTGGTGGCGGCTACCGAAGATGTCAGATGGCGTGAACAAAACAGTAACGTCAGAAAGGGAAGCGCAGTAGGCAGGAACAAATACGGCGCTGAAAGGAGGGAGGTCAATGTCCGTCGCGACGACAAGGTTGGTCACAGTAGATACGGTCACATCGACAGAAGGCGCTTCACGAAACGCAGATAGTTCCACTTCGGCTCGAGCGCAGTCGACAACGGCGTGATGGCGTGATAAGAAATCCCATCCTAGAATGATATCGTGGGAACATGAAGCCAGCACGAGAAATTCAATGGTGTACAACACGTCCCGAATTACCACTGGCTGTACACGCCGCAACGGGCTCAATTTTTTGTGCGCTCGCAGTGCTGAGGGAAACCACGGGAGAAAGCGTCGTTACTTTACGAATAGAGCGGCAGAGTCTTTGACTGATCACGGATATTGCGGCACCAGTATCGATGAGCGCAAGTGCTCGTACACCTTCGACAGTTACATCAATAAGATTGGCGGGGGACAGGCGAGGACTTACACGAATAGACGATGACGCAGCTCGTGCCTCCGGAGCTGCGGCAGTCAGTTTTCCGTCTCAGTGGGGGTGGGTCGTCGACGCATAGGGGACACAGAACGACGACGTGGTGAAGGGGAAGCAGAGCGTCGAGAAGCAAAGGTTTGGGTATCGGGAGCAGCTTGCACGTCGCGTTCGTAAACGTCAGGTGGCGTGTGAGGCGCGCGGTATGGCGGCCGAAACGAGTAGTCGTGATATCTTGGTGCCTCCGGGTTCACCGCGAAACGCCGACGACATAGGCGTGCAACGTGACCTGGAATCCCGCAAGCGTAGCAGATGGGCCGGTTGTCAGCAGTGCGCCAGGGATTTCCGTAGTGCTGCGGTGTAGCAGAAAATGGCATGGTGGACGGTTGCACAGGTTGTGGGGGCGATACTGGCAGACGACGCGGCGGCCTTGCTGCGGCAGCTGCATAAGTCAGTGGTGCGGCGACAGGTGTCGGTGGAGAGGCGGACGGCAACGGCAACGCCTCGGAGACCTGCTCTTGAATAGCCTGTCTGATAGTCGGCGACAGGCAGTTCGTGGGCACTTCGGTGGTCGGCAAATACGACAGGCACGAGAGCTGTCGAGCCACTTCTTCGCGTACATATTCTTTTATCTGCGCCAACAGGGTGTTATCACCACCGACGGTCAAGGCGGCGAGGGAGTCGTCTGATGTCATAGACCTCCGAACTGAGACACGTTGCTTACGAAGTTCTTCGAAGCTCTGGCACAAGGTCACAAGCTCGGACACGGTACGTGGGTCCTTCGCCAGCAACATTTGAAAAGCATCATCGTCGATGCCTTTCAATATATGTCGGATCTTGTCTTGTTCAGTCATCTCAGGGTTCAGGCGCTTGCATAGATCGATGACATCTTGATGACAGATTTAACTACCCAGCACCTCCACCACTTTGCAAGGGGGTTTATTGACGACGTCTGGTAGCAGGCAGACCGCAGGTCCAGCGAGAAACAAGCAGGATCCGAACCACAGCTCGCGATCAGCGCTCGCGCCTTTTCACCAAGAGATGAACCCACTGGTGAATGCCTCGCTCTTTCACCGCTACACATTCATAGAGATGATTTGCTTTTCAAACGGTTTGTTTTCAATCAAGAAGAATCTGCACAAACAGATTGTGCAGGCTGGGTCGTCCTATACGGCGACAACCGAAGTGTTTAATAATATTCTGGAAATATTACCGTGAAGTTTAAAAAGTACAGCCACATTTAACCTGTTCTTTATCTGAGCATTCCATCTGCAAACATCAAAGTCTCAGTTTGGCGTTGTAAATACGATGAGTATGAAGAACCTGCTACGACTCTAGTGCCTTAAATTCTCACTCATTAAACAAAACATGTGGCTGACAAAGGAAGGTACTTCGCAGAAGTCTTCAGAATAAGCTCAGCGCCAATTTCTTTACTAATAGAGCCCTCTAACGTCAAGTCTTTCTAAAGAAGAATACCAAGTTCAGTCCATTAATATTTATGGAAACCACATTGTGCTGGCTGTGTATAGTATAAGATTATAAATGACTACGAATTTGTATACTAGGTGTCGTTCCTTGCCCTCCTACTTTTCCCAGCTTGGGTGGGGAGTGGACGGGAAAGCGGTGAATTGGCCCCTTTACTCCTCCTCTCCGGCTCCTCCAAGTAAACAGCTTACGCAAACTGTGTAAGCTCAGATTTTCTTTGAAAAAAATGTGGGCGATTATCACGTTAAACTACCCCGCATTGTGTCCTACCGCATAGGTCGTTAGCTGTTAATGATTGGTCGAAATTTCTGGGTCATGCTCACAGCACCAGCTCGTAACACGACGCAACAAATGACGCGCAAGTGATCCAGCACGTAATTATCACTTACGCGTGATTGCGTAAAGAAAAAATAATACTAACTATTTTCAATACGGCTTATTATTGGTCATTGGTTCTTTCCTATCCGTCAAGAATTTTCGGTGTGCCATAAAATCGCATCCTTCTTAGGCGACGTCACAAGTATGCGTAAACTCGCGGCGTTAAAATGAAGTCTACACAATAAGCAGCGCATTACTGCGCTGAACAACATTTTTTTCGGAATAGCCAGACAGCGTCTCTTTCTGAACGTAATTCAAGAAAGCTGCCCGCTAATCACATTGGCAACGGCTACTTACAGCAGCGGGCGAGATAGAATTATATGTGTATAATATACACGTTCAGTAGTAGTATAACGATGTTGCGCTGTTTTTGCGCGTATACACTTTCTGTGAACTGATCGTTGCTGACAAAGAGGTAGAGAGAGAAATAAACATTATTAGGAACAGACAATCCTTTGCAGGTAGGCAACCTTCTTAGTCTAGAGAACCGTCGACGCTGATCATCTCCCTGGTGAGGTAGGTCAAGTATAACGGGGCAAACTTGAAAGCTGGGCTTCTCAATGTGCTCGAGTCCACTGCCTCGTTACAAGCCGCCGCGATCGCTGCAGGCTACCATATGAAGCAAGGTGAAGCAGGTTAATCAGAGACTAAAGTGGAAATCTTTTTTAGCTCTCCTGGCTAGGCACAACTAAAATACTCGACACTTCTGCACACTCATCAACTCACAGCGGCTTCGATATGGAGCAGTGGCGATGCTAATCGTTTTCAAGAAAGAAACTAACTTTCCTGAAAAAAAGGGAGCGTTTGATCGCACTATATGTAGAACATTTACTGGCTGCCGCCCGGATTTGCGTCGCCAATTACATAAATTTCAGGCCAGGCAGAGCAAAATAAAATCATGACAGATTGCTGTAATGTTATAGAGCCGCAGCTGAGCGATAGCCTCCTCTGTAATGCTCGCGCGCAAGACGCGAAAGCGTGGAATAGGCAGCCCGCACCGCAGAGAGCCTACATTGCATGGTCATCCATCACACACGGAGCACAGTCGTCACAGCTGAATCGGAGGACAAATTTTATAACATATTTACGTTATTGCTGCGTTCAAGTAAAACTTTGCCTGACTTGTTAGTTTCCCAGTCTGCAGTCGACAATGACCTCTGTCGAAAGTGGGGGGCTCCGCCCAACTAACGTTTCTCAGTGGGAGGGGGGGGGGGGCTAGCGCCCTCTTTACCCCCCGGTAGATACGCCTATGCTTGGTAGGAATGTAATATATGGCGTGTGATACAAAGAACCCGCTATGCGTACACATCGGGCGTGCGGTCAGCAGTGTGGCGTGTTGCGACACAGGAAACCGAAACACTTGTGCGTAGGCCACACTGCACATATCCGTGCGTGACTGCTGCATCTGAAGAAGTCGGGTATTATTTATTGAGCCAGTAGCGAAGCGCCTGTAGATCTTTGTAGCTGCTCGGCAGAGATAACACATCGGTTTGATTCAAACATAGTTTGAATCCTAAAAGAACAGCAGGCCACGAGAATGAAGGATGAAAACAAATGACTGAATGGTTACTGAATGACTGAAAGGATACGTGGTGATAAAGCAGTGGCGTGGGCAGAAATTTGTTTCGGGGACGGGGGGGGGGGCACCCCTTGATCCGACACGGGGGTCCAGGCAGGTAAGTCTGACCAAGTGTCATTTCGTGCTCTGTATCCCATTGGACAATAAATTTCGGGGAGGGGGGTGGGCACGGGTGCGCCCCCTGGCTATGCCACTGGATATAAGATTGAATGGAGAGAGCACGATCAAGATTGGTAGCTGCGTAATCGCCATTTTGACCTCAGCTTCACATAGAATAACATAGAGCTGAGCTAGTTGGTAAATATTCATTCTAAAAGACTTGGCGTGCAAACGCGGACACAAGAAAGAAGTGAAGACACTACAAATGCCGACTAACTGATCGGTCCCTGCCGGCGGCAAGTTATCTTTCTTTCACTTTACTTTCTTCAAATTTATATTCTAATTACTACAAAGAACACCCCCTATAATTACCTTGGCATTATTGTCTGTTAGTTCTCATTAGTATTGTGTCTAACCACGCCGGGATGGAAAAGCGCACGGTACGGCCTGCCGCGTCGGGCGGCTTTCTATGGGAGAGCGAGTGTCGACCCTAGTTGCAGTTGCGGCCGCTGCGGCGCGAAGGGGGGGGGAGGGAAACGGGTGCCGGTGGCTCCGTTGGGGCAGCAGCCGCAGCAAATTAGTTGGTGATGGTCACAACTAAAGCCCCTCCATGCGTTTTCCGCCGGCGATGGAGGGGCTTTAGTCACAACAGCGATCTCACTCAGCTGTTCTAAGCGGTTTTTTTTCTATCTCATCTATCGCAGTCATGACATATCATGCATCCAGTAGAGTCCGTTCGCGTAATCTGGTTAAGTAGTCACTTAAATTTCCGTGTACGTGCCGAGCTCCTGGTATTTTTTTTTTTTTCAGGACTAACTTTTGCTTTGTGTCTGAAGAATATTCCACAATGCGCGTAGCAACATTATGTGGCGCTGAATGGGTGAAAAAGTGGTTGTTATATTTATGTGCGTGTAATGAATGCATCGTTTGTTATTTTAACATATTGATTTCCGTGACATTTCTTCAGCATCTTTAAGTTTTCTTAGCTGAAAATGCTTGACAGGCACTTCTCCGGATCCTTAAATAAAGTTCTTCGTACCGTACCGTATCTGACAATACACGTTCATGTTCTTTATACACAGGAGTGTATGTAAAAACATACGTTGAATCTTTTTCATGATGTCTGATACATGATACTGTGCCGAAAAGTAATTCAGCTTCGGATGCTTGATACTAGCGGATTCTAAATACAGTGACGCACTCCTCGTAACTTTGTTGAAAAGGCTGCGGAATTATAATTTATTACAAGTGGCTTGCAAATTTATCGACAGTTCTTAGCAGGGCAATATCATGAAATTGATGTATATAAGGCCGATCACTGGAGTAACTAATCTCCAAGAATCAAGCTACAACTGAAGTTTCTTTAACTCAAGATACAAAACCATATATATATATATATATATATATATATATATATATATTCAAGCGTGAGAATCGTTTACCCGGTTATTTTCAAGGCGGCCGGGTCAAATGACAAAATGACAACCACGTTTTTATATTTACACAAGTATACTATAGCCGCACGCAAAACCACGGCTGCTGTAGGACAGTCAAGTACGTACCTTTGTTGGAGCGAGCACGGGTGCCTTTGTAGAAAATATGTAATAAAAAAATTAACAGTAACAGATGACAGAACCACAGCCGGAGACTGCCAGAAGACAATCACGTTGGTGTGCAATGAAGATTCGCCAGTGCCTGTACAGCGGCCAACATCAAAAGACCAAAACGAAAGGTTTTGTGGTCTGCGCAGACTGGAAGTATACATGGGAAGCCAAAATTTGGGCTCACAAGCTGGAGGCATAACAAAGCAACAATAAAAAAACAGAAGAAAACAGAGACGGGTATAAGGAAAGCGTCCCCCCCCTCCTTTTTTTTTGTTTTTTACCGTATAGCTGTCAAAAGCGACCTACCTTAACTTTGTCCCTGTGAGTCGCTGGCAATGTGTGTGTTGGCTGCCACGTATATTTGTTTGAAATGAAATCTTGTCGTCGCCCACCAGCCGCTTTTCTGGACTTTTTTGTCTCCGCATGTTTCGCTGAGGTAAGTTTGAGTCTGTGCCCCGTACCGCGAATGACCACGGACAACCCAACTTTCTGAATAAAAGAGATACACGTGCTTCTCACGGCAACCAACATTAGTACCACATGGCACTGCAGGGAAACGCACGCCACCGTAACGCGACAGCGTTCGGAAACAACCGGAACCGATGACAAAGGTGCCGCGGGCTGAAAGGTGGGAACTAGAAAAAAACCAGAGTTAAGAGAAAACGGGAAGGTGGTGTCACGGCCGCTGGATTTCAACAACGTTTGCAACAAGTCGCCGTTTGCAGCTAGCAGGGATGAACCCTGAATTCATAATAAATAAAATAACTTCTCACATTTTGTCCAGATTTTATGTTCACTGTTGAATTCGTTACACGATCATGAAAACGGCGTAACGGGAAGAGACAGAAATGCTGAAACGCGCAGGAATGCAAGCAGTTGTGTTCGTGTTTTTTCGGGCTTTTAATCACTCTTTCCGTCTGACCGTTTTCATATTAATTAATCCGTAACAGCTCCCCAATTGTCAGTATTGAAGATGAAGTCACTGAAATTTCAAAGTGACTCGAATCTCTTTCTATGAGATGGTCGCACATACGATGAGTTATTTCATGGCAGTTCCATGCGATATCGTATCGTATGTGTACAATAAACATGTTTGAAGGAAGGAAGAAGTTTATATTTGTGTCAAATAAACAGTGGCCGCTGCAGTTTCTGAGATCACTTTTTTGAAATGATTAAATCTGAAGCAACATACTCAGAGCCAAAATAAAGAATTTCGATGCATTAGGAAAGGTGCAGCGCCTCCAGGTTGGTTAGTTATGATCTTCTAGGATACCAGAAAAATATGCCCACGCGATTACTTCCGCAAAAAGCGATCGGTGCGCGAAGTTGCATCTTGGGCAAGGCAAGAAAAAAATTCCCAAGCGCTGCAAGTATGTACAAGAAATATCGGTAATTACTGATGTGCACACGCTAGATGGATTTAGAAGATTTCGGGCGCCACACGAAAAGACGCACGCGCTCAAGCGTAACTGCCGCAAGCGCACCGCGCAGGCGATCCTGCGGGCGTCCACAAACACCCCCCCCCCCCCCCCGGTGGCGCTGCGGCGGCGGTCCGGGAAACTAGGCCCGTCACGCCGGTTTCGGAGCACGCGGCAGGCCGTGCCCGTGCGCCTTTTATCCAGCGGCCGTGGTCTCACAAAGAAAAAACGAGCCCTTAAAAAGTCGCCTTCTTTCCTTTATTGATAGCGAGGGTCTCGTTCTGGCAGACTTGATGCCTTCAGGTAGTATGCGAGGGATTATTGGTCAGCTGCCAGCTCGTAAAACGATCACGTGCTACGTGACGCCAACAGGCAGAAAAAGTGTTCCACAGTCGCCGTCATGGCTGAGAACGGCGCTGACTAACACTCCTAGGTTTAAATGTACATATGCGCCCCATAAAGTGGACGAGAGGATGACCGCCGCCGTAGCTCAGTGGTAGAGCATCGGACGCGTTATTCGAAGGTCGCAGGTTCGGTACCTGCCGGTGGCAAGTTATCTTTTCGTCCACTTTACTTTCTTCACATTTATATTCTAATTGCTATAAAAAACACCCCGTATAATTTCCTTGCCATTACTGTCTGTAGTTGTCTTAGTATTGTGTCTAACAAAGAAAAACGAGCCCTTAAAAAGTCGCCTTCTGTCCTTGACTAACTGAAGAGACGCACAACGACGGAAAAGAATGAAGGCACGAAAACTTACATGCGCTTGCATTTCGCCTCTATCGAAATGTGACTGCCCCGTTAGGGTCAGCAGACGAGCACCATGAGCACTATACCACAGCGGCGGGTGTCGAAAGAATGCTAAGGGCGTTAGTATGGACGCATGAAGAAGCAAGGTAAAGCGTGCAGAAATGGACATAAAGGTGATCAAGACAACTAACATGGCCAGGCAACATTTACTGCTACACCTAAGTTCCGAATACATAATCTAAATCGTACCACCTGTGTGCCCCCATCGCCAACAACCTGATCATACATCATTCCAGACTGCGACATTGAATTGGTAGTACCACTCCACTCTGTAAAGCCGCAAGCGGCATGGAGGTGCTTAAATAAATAAATAAATAAATAAATAATAAATAAATATAGCTGAAACGCTAGTCGATGCTTGGCATATCAGTAGTAGTGGAAGCGCATGCGTGAACTAGCCTTCGAAAATGCAATGACTGAACACTCATCTCCCGCGTATATTCGAGCATGTACCTGATTGACAGGTGGTGCGCACGTAAGTTCGGCGTCCACATTTTTCTTTTCATTTTTTGCGACAGTGCGCCCTTTCAATTAACGTTTGTGTTGTCCGGTTGTCCCCTCCTGCATTTGTGTATCCAGTCTTACCTTCTTCTATGACACGTCGAGTACTTGCCCACATATTAAGAGGTTATCGGTCTTGCAAGAGGTGATGCGTAATTATTCACCTCATCAGAAAGCAAAACAGTCATTTGGGCTTGTCGGTATTGCGCCTGTGTCGTCGTTTTTCCTTAATTTCTGCCCCATTTTAACACGAAAGGTTTTATGCCGGGGTCCACTGACTTTAGTGACGTATTTCTGTCACGGAAATGACGTCGAAAAAAAATGCACATGATAAGATGGCGCTAGATAAAATTAGATAAATGAAGAAAAAAAGTTTTATCAACGGGAGTAGAACCCACGCAACTCGGGTCCGCGACACAGATGCGGGCACGCCATCCCCAGCGCCACGGTCACCACATTATAGTGGCTTACAAATGCGCCTTTTACATCTATCAATTTCATTCACAGTGCTCCTGGTCAGCGGGGTGGTGTCGCCGTCTGGGAGCGGCAAAAGGAGTAATGCATATGACCGTGGCCTCCATTAATAGCTCCTGCAACGCGCGTTGCTGCTCGTCCGTCCCATCGGAGCGTTTCAATAGGAGAACGCAATTTTGTCAACGCCTTAACACCGCGAGGTGGTGACTTGAGCCCAAGACTCGGCCTCGTCATAGATCCATCCATAAAAAATAGCTCTGCGACGCGCGCCTGCCTCGCCTGGCTACAACACCGCGCTCCCGCTTACGTTCGCGCGAGAAAAGTCGCGGCAGGATAGAGGGTACACGCGACAACGCGTTGCTTTTTGCTCTAGTCCCACCGTGGTGTTCAATAAAATCTTAAACATGCCGCGGAAACGGCGACCTTAGTCGACGCTCTTGGCTGTCACACCACTTTCTCTGTACGCCCTCACCGTAACTACTACAGCTACCACAATTTAATCATTGATCATGGACGTAGTCGTCGGGATGGACTGTGCACCAAGTGTCACGTGGGTGCATCCACGTTAAACGGTTGCTATATCTGCACCATCAATAGACATTCTGCAAGCTATCTTATATCAATTACAGTAAACATTAAACTACTAGTTAAACGTTTTACTTTCGTGATACACCGATTCCTATGGCGGAGAGATCAACCATGCTTTTTACAGCGAAAGCTGTTATGAGATCACAACAAGGGTCGTTTTTGGCGCCGTAGTTGTCCGCCGCCGCCGCCGCCGCCGGTGTCCGTAACCACTATCGTGCCAAATAAAAAAACGAAATAAGAAATATTTCCAGGATGGAACGAGGTTCCAACCTGGGCCCTCTGCGTGGGAGCCCACATTCTACACTCAGAGCCATGCCGGTGCATGAAATTGCTTTGCAAAAGGACCCTATACAAGCTTCATGTCGAGAAGGAACCACATTAGCATATGTAATGTAGTGTGGTAGAAGAGTACAAATAAACGAGGTCCTCACACGACGCAAAATTCTGTAACCAGGCGTCACCAATGCGAATCGCGCAAACGCAAACGGGGGTTTGTTGAATGCTTTCAACCCATTCAAAGGGCTCTGCATAATTTTCATCGTCATCAGTAACAGCATCAACAAAGTGAACATAATTTCTACAGGTGTTTGGCGGGTACCAAGTTCTCAGCAGAATGACGAAAAATGCATAGTGGCTGCTTCCTTATTCACAAAAAAAGATGATGATATAGCGTAGTAGGTTCTCGCAAGTGCACTTTATTGGTTGCCAAGGAAGCACAAAGGCTCCCATGATCCATTCCTCAGGGTCCAATAAAGTTAATTCCCTCTGTCTCTTTCTTTCTCACGTTAACGGATGTTATAAGAGTGGTGGGAGAGTTAAATAACGACCGTGCGTCACACAATGCGAATTACATAATTAGGGTCGTGTAAAGCTTCCACACCCATTACAAAGGGCTCAGCCATAATTCGTCGTCGTCATCACTGTCGCATCAACAAAGTGCACATGATGCCTTCATATGGTACCTCGCTTCTCCGCAGAATGACGAATAATGTCGTGGTGGGTGCTTCCCAACTTCACAAAAATGATTTCTGGCGTA
Organism: Rhipicephalus sanguineus; assembly: GCF_013339695.2. Lineage (NCBI taxonomy): Eukaryota > Metazoa > Arthropoda > Arachnida > Ixodida > Ixodidae > Rhipicephalus > Rhipicephalus sanguineus. The sequence goes on from NW_023615743.1 coordinate 34,065, forward strand.
GTGGGTACGTTGCTAGCGTACTTGTATAGTAGCCACAAGAGAATTTATAACAGGCTCTAGAAATGCCGCTCTTCCAGTTTCGCTGAGGGACGTGCTGCGCTTTCCGCGCAGACCTGGCGTTTTTTTCATCAAAAAGCGGCTGCTAACTAAGTAGGCAACGTTTTACATCATCATCATAGTCGGGGAAGACCGCTGTCACGTCGTTTATTTGCCACTTCATCCGTCAACAGTCCTCTCGCCCTCCGAAGCCATGCACTTGTGAAAATAACTGCGAATGACAAGATATGGTGTAAAAAGACTATGTCTGAGGAAGCTTGCTGCACCACAAAAAGAAAACAGGCCTGCGCGCAACACGCTGCCTATTCACAACGAATCCGAGGAGCAGATTGTACACGTTGCTCTAAAAGAGCAACGAAAGTCGTTACTTCCCAATCTTTGACAAGTCCCGTTACAAGTTGCTTATATGCGGCAGAACGCGTTCCAGTACATTTCGACATTGGATCGTGTCGTACTTTAACGTTACATTTGACTCTTTAAATTAAAATGCAGTGTCGCATATTCTGAGGCGAAATAAAGTGACAATTACAAACTCACATTGTACTACGCATTATACGAATTTCAACATCGCTGGCCAGCCATTATCTGGAGATAAAAAAATCCAAAGCAACGCCCCTAGACGACTTACTTCAGGACGCATCCGGCATTATGTCCGGTTGCTCCGTAATAGGCGAGAACTAATGTTAACTGCAACATTGGTTCTCGTCTATTACAAGTGCGATACATATGCCACTTTTCACTTCGGTTTTCATATGCGCAGTCAGCATAACGTGCCGCTTATGTGCAAATAAAAGTTACTCACGTGCACTTATGTAAATAAATTTCTTGCACAAGGAACTGCATCGAAAAAACGAAAGAGTCGTTTATTGGATGCTGGCTAGGTATTGCAGAATGAGTGGGAGAAAAATGTCCCGTATTTGAACTCTGCAAGAGTTGCTTTTTGATGTTGGTGTCCGAGAGACAAGGCAGCTTTTTTCGTCCGGACTTCTTTGGGTGTGCTGAAGAGCCGTCGAAGCACTTGAGGGTACGGCCCCGTTGTACCTGAGGAAAAGTCCAATCATCGAAGTTTCTTTACCTGCGAGAGCGGGTAGTGAACTGGTACAAGCAGGTGCTGCGACAGCTCATACTGTGCCTCGGATGCAAGGGTCTGGTGCCCGAGGTACGGCCTCGGGCGCGGACGCGGTGGCAATGTCTTCATCACCGCAGGCAGCTCTGTCTTGATTTTGATGGTCGCCCGGACTGGCATAAAAATCTGTAGTGTCCATGATGATTAAACCTTGTGATTAAGCGACTGGCGACAATGAGGTCGCCATGATTTCTTTGAGCCTCATGCGGTCGCCCACCCGCCTTGCATGATGCTGCGTACGTGGGTGCGTCTGTTAAATTCCGTGAGTTAAGAATAAATAGCTAGGCGTTCGACAGTCTCTTGGTTGTCCAAGTGTTAGCAACGCGAAAGTTAGCACGCGAAGAAGGAGCCGGAACTTGGTGTTGGCAGCGCTTATTCCAAGGCGACCATCCGGCTGGGCTTTACCCTGCGAACTCTCCAGCTTTCCACTCATTACAAAAGCTCAGCCATTATCCTTCATCGTCATCAGCCACAGCCTCACAAAGTGCGCATAATGCCTTGCAGATGTGAAAGGGTACCCCGCTTCTCCGTAGAATGAGGAATAATGGCATAGCGGCTATTTCCATAATTAAAAAAATTATGGTTGATGGCGCAGTGGTACCTTGCAACTACATTTGCAGTTTTCGCCCTAAGAGTTCTTTGGTTTTTTAACACGAAAGTGTTTTATGCCAAGGTCCACCAAGACTTCAGCGACGTATTTCCGTCAGGGAAACGAGAAGCGACCGTTTTCATCCATGGCTGAAAAGAGAAAGAGAGCGCGCGCCGGAACGCGTGCTTATAGCCCTTGAACTCCTGCTGGTGGCGCTCTCCCTTGGAGAGCGCCCCTGGCGGACTCCGTGTAAACCAGAGCATACGCTAAACGCGGAGGGTACAAGGCTCGGTTCTAAGGTGCCTCGCCCCTAAAAAAAGGTTTCGTCAACGGGAGTAGAACCTACGAGCCCTCGGTCCGCGATAACAGAGGCCGGGCACGCTATCCACTGCGCCAAAATCGCACATTCAGGAGGCTTCACAAACGCGCCTTTTATATTTCACACTTTCCTCTAACAGTGCTCTTGTTCGGCGGTGCGGTGTTCGCCGTCTGGGAGCAGTAAAGTGAAGTATTTATTCATGATCATGGCCTCCGCGATTGGCTCCTGCAACGCGCCGTTGCTACGGCTCCGTCCCGTTCGGTGCCTTTCAAATAGAAGCGCAATTTTGTCAACGCCTTAACACCCCCGAGGTTGCAACCTTAGCGCAAACCTCGGCCTCGCGTCATAGCATCCACCAATACTAAAAATCACAGCATATCCCACGAAGTATGATGTTGAAGGAGCTTACTCCAGAGGTTAAATCCGGTAAACCGAATCCTCTGTACATCTGCTCAATCATCATCATATAAAAAGTCACACGAGAGTAGTTGTGGTGTGATTGTACATACACATTACATACACAATGTTTATAATTTACATATCGACGCACTATATACACAATTTTCATATTGATGCAGTATATACATTTTGTTCAAGAGCTTACTTACGGATCACATAGCTCGGGGGACCGTTTTCCTTTTACAATAATGGATTTGTATAATGGCGGCGGCAGCGAGCCCTCGCTGCTGCCGCCGCCTCGGTGCTGGTAGTGGCTTGTGCTTGCTGTCGGCGTGGCTCTCTCTTCGGCCTCGCGAGCCCTCATCGCAGGGTCTTGGCGGCGAGCCCGCATGCTGCCGCCTTGGCTTCTTCGGTGTTCATGATGAGTAGCGATAGCGAAGTGCACTGAGTGATGTCTGGCGAAGAGAAAGAAAGTGCGCCAAGAGCGAGCGCTATCTAAGGCGCCACCCTCTAGCGGTCTCCTACCAAACTAAAGCACGCGCCGAGAGCACATGTAGCGGAATCGTCATCCCTCACAATCTTCATCATGGTTTTAGATGCGAAGCAGCTTTTGCTCGGCGCTGTGTCCGTCGTCGGTGGTGGCGTCCGCGCTCCACTGCGTATGCGCCTACTCTCTCTCTCTCACTCTCCTCCTTTACGCAGGTGTTCGGTCGCCTTCTCTCCTCTCCGCGCTGCAGCCGCGGCGCAGCCTCTCCTCCCACGTGATGCAGCCGCGCCGCAGCCATATACAGCCTGTAACCCACTCTTTCCTCTCGCTCCCCCATTTCATGTGTATATTAAGCGCGTGCGCTTGGTCGGCTTCCATCATTCTCACTTCGCTCCCGTTCAGATTGGTCGTAACGTCAACGTCGGCGCGACTCGTTCACTCGGCGCTAACGGAAAGCAACGCACAAACACAACGTAATGATAACACGAACACTAAATACAAACCTCACAAACTAACGGAAACGCCGAGTGAACGTAACGGAAACTTGGTGTGCGCCCCCAATGCTGCTTCGCATCCCCATGGTTCCTTGAGTGGGAGATGGTGTAATTTTTTACCGCTCCTCTCGAGCAGCTCATGCTCGGCTCTCGAGGCGCGACCAATTGAGAACAAGCTGCGCCTCTAGCGGGAGCAATGAGAACTAGCGCACGCGGCAGGAGGGACGAGAGACAACTCCCTAGAAAAAGGAGCAAGCTCCTAAAATATCTCTGCGGCGCTCGCCTGCTTCGCCTAGATGGAACACCGCGTTCCCCGCTTACGCTCGCCCCGAGAAAAACCGCGGCCAGGCTAGAGGGGAGACACGACGCGCGCGTTTCCCTCTAGCCCGGCCGTAGTGCGATTCTTTTGTAAACTCTATACCATGCCTCGGGATGGCGACGTTAGCCCAAGTTTTCAGCGAAATGGCGGGGCTACAGCGAAACGCGCGTTGCGTTTCACTGTAGCCCCGCGATGGTGTTCAATAAATCTTTAACATACTGCGGAATGGCGACCTTAGTCGACGCACTTCTGGCTGTCACACCGCTTTCTCTTATTATGCTCTCACCGCTAACTACAAAGCTACCACAAAGGTTTAATCATTGATTAGGGACGTTAGTCGTAGGGATGGAGACGTGCCACCAAGCCTCAACGTGAGTGCATCCATCGTTAAACGGTTATATAGCTGTCAAACACCAATAGACATTGTGCAAGCTATCTTATATCAATGTAGAGTAAGTATTCAACTTCCTCTGTAAGAACACGTTTTACTTTAGTGTTATACCGATTCCTATGACGGAAGGATCAACCACGTTTTTAACACGAAAGTGTTTTATGCCGGGGTCCGCTAAGACTTCAGTGACGTATTTCCGTCTCGGAAATGACATTGAACAAATGCGCACGATCAGATGGCAAAGAGAAAACGTTCCGTCAATGGGAGTCGAACCTGCGACCGCTCTGTTCGCGACCGGGCACGCGATCCACTGCGCCAACGTCACACACTCTGGAGGCGTTACAAACGCACCTTTTATATCTAACACTTTCCTCTCACCGTGCTCTTAGTAAGCGGGGTGGTGTCACCGTCTGGGAACGGTAAAGGAAGTAATGCATCATGACCGTGGCCTCCGCGATCAGCTCCTGCAAGGCGTCGTTGCTACGCGTCCGTCCCATTAGGCGCGTTTTCAAGGGGAAGTGCAATTTTGTCAACGCCTTAACACACCGCGGGGTGGCGACCGTAGCCCAAGCGTCGGCCTCGCTCATAGCATCCATCCAACGCGCGCCTGACTCGCCTGGCTGCAACACCGCATTCCCGCTTACGCTCACCCCTAAAAAAATCGCGGCCGGGCTACAGGGAGACACGACGCGCGTTGTGTTTTCCTCTAGTCCGGCCGTGATTTTCAATAAATCTAACATGATCCGAATAACATCAAATGCGACGGGATGGCGACCCTTGCCCGGATTCTGCGTCCAATCAGCGACACTCTTCTGGCTGTCACAACGCTTTCTATAATTACGCTCTCACCGTTAAATGCTGCCACAAGGGTTTGTTTAATCATTGATCATGTATGTTAGTTGTCGGGATGGAGATGTACCACCAAGCGTCAACGTGGGTGCATCCGCGGTAAATGGTGCTCTAGCTGCCAAACACTAATAGACATTGCAAGCTCTCAATTATTCAATGTACAGTAAACATTCAACAACTTAGTTAAGGACACGTTTACTTTCGTGTTACACCAGTTCTTATGACGGAGGAATCAACCATCTGTTTTTTTTTTAATTAACTGGGTGGAACGTCGCAAACCACGATATAATTATGAGGGATGCCGTAATAAAGGGCTCCAGAAATTTCGGCCACCTGACGTTCAATAACTTACAGACCCAAAATTTTCGCCTCCATCGAAGATACGGCTGCCGCGGCCGGGATTTGATACCGCGACCTTCGGGCCAGCAGTCCAGCACCATAACCACTGGGCCACCGTGGCGGCTCCCAATAGAGTTTACAACAGGCTCTAGAAAGGCCGCTCCTCCTGCAGCTTTTACCGTGACTATGCTGCGTGTTCCGCACAGGCCTTGCTTATTTGTTGTTGATGTTGTTTTATATGCATGATTGCTCGCTTCTTTTGAAATCTGCCATGTACTTAATTGTCGTATTTACTTTATTAGTATTGCAGGCCGACCTTGCGTTACACACACTACATGATCATAACATTACGTTACTATTAATGGCACTATATATCTTTAATTGTCAAAGTATTGCGAACCACATTCACGTATTATTATGCAGCAGCCGTCTTTCGTTTCAATTCGTTGCTGTTTTAACAAGCTCACTGCTTGTTCCCCCGGCCTATGTAATGCCGATACTAGGCCCTTAGGGCAAGTAAATGAAATGAAAAATTTACCCAAGTTATCGACACAGAGAGCACGTATAAGCAAACGCTTGTAAGAATGTTTCCTGCATGGACACTTTTTAACGGCAGCCTGCCGCATACGATTAACGCTTATCGGCAGCACGTGTGCGACTCTTATCATAACGAGGTAATATATTCGTATATGTACAAGCAATTTTCAAAGGCAGAACATTATGCTTATGGAGGGAAAGTTTCGGCGACATATGAAATCGTTGTTTAGAGAAAGGTGACTGGTGAGTCTTCAATAATTTCTTGCGTTTGAAAATTGTAAAGCGCTTTGATTATCACCATAGAGTCACTGATCCCAGTTGTAGCGCGTGGTGCCGTGCCAGCTATAGGCAACGTTTTTTTTTTTTTTTTTTTCGTGTGTGCCGATCTCTTCGTGTAACTATCTACAGACGACAAGAAATCGTTTGACAGGGAATGTCGCTCGACACTTGAGTTATGGACGAGAGTTACCTGCTTGAAAACTCAAACAGAAGCGAAGCGTCGCCTTCGTAAATTCTCGTAGGCCTTTACGAGTTCTGCAAAAGAAACTGATGCTGCTCTTGACGCTAACACTTCGCCTGTACCTTCATAGAGTTATGCAGTCGCATATTTAATAGCAGCACCGTTGCACGCATAGCTGTTCCGCCTTTCATCGCTCCCTAACTTGCATCTAAATGTCAATTTAATAAAACAGACGAATATGATAAACAAAAATAATAATGGCGCTGACGTTCGCGGGCACGGATGTCATGTGTTTGTAGCCTCCGTTGCTTCAATTTCTTTTTTAGAAAGCCTTCCCTTACGCATAGTAATTAGCATTTCTTGCGAATAAACAGACACTCGCCAAAGTTGCAACGAAAAAAGGATTTATGACGTTTCGAGACCACTACGGGTCTGTTGTTCACTTGCAAGCGTGAGCGTTGGGCCGTGCCTTTATATGCGTAGTAGATGGCGCAATGATCTGGTGGTATTGGGTAGATTTCCACGTGTCCGATTAAGTATAAGGCGTCGACTGGATTAGCAATGATTCCAAAAGAAGGCGGGATGACAGCGATTTTTCGGTGCCGCATATAACGCATATAACGCAGGCATATAAAGCACGGCCCTACGCATATAAGGCACGGCTACGATGCATATAAAGGCACGGCCCAACTTCTTACGCTTGTATGTGAACAAGAGACCCGTAGTGATCTCGAAACGTAATGCATGCTTTTTTCGTTGCAACTTTGGCGAGTGTTTGTTTATTCGCAAGAAATGTATGCCCTCGCCAGACGGTGTTCCGTCGAACCCTGGACTATAGTAATTAGCACTATCAAAAATACACATGCAAGTTGGCTTCGTGTATAAAGTCTAACAGTGAACGGTGGAAAGGTTCATAGATCCAGCGGTCGAGGTTGGGTAATTGGCCGGGCCTGAGGCCTGTTGCACGGAGGTGGTGAAGACGGATTAATTGTATGCATGCACAAGTCCACATCACGTGTGTCGCAGTCACATCGCGGATTTGGCCTTAACAATATGGGCACGATGTGCCATATGGGCCGCGGTAATGTTCCGCCCAGAGAGTGGTCACACATAGAGTCACCGCAACATGCAAATTCGCAGTAAGAGAGCTGTCGTTGAAAGATAATGAACAGCCAACTAGCCACATATATCTTGTCGACAAATCAGTTCATATCCCAGTCCTTGATGTTACAATGAACGATGAAGTGATGTGACATCACTTGAACAACTGAATTCGGCGTTATTCCTGCTCAGGGCCCATTCCAGGAACTATCTCACTGATCGAGTATAAGGAGACGTTGGCACAATAATAAGGCTCCCGCTGCTCCTTGTCGTTTCGTTTGAGTCAGCGGAAACGATTAAATACGGGGTTCGAAATGACACCTCAGATCACGTTCTCGAATAACACTGTTAAGAGGTAGCACACAGTATACATACGCATTTCGTACCGCGTGCAGGTCAGATTACTCTACGGCGTTGCAGTGCTGTCTCAAAATTACAGATAATAATCTGATATAACGAACTCTCAAATCAGCGGGCGGCTCATAGAACATAAAGTTGCGTTAACCCTATGTGTAGACTTATATGGACAGTGAGCACAACAGACCTTCATATTACATAGGAACGGTTATCGACAAACATATTACACCGGTAATTGAAAATCAAATGCCTATGTATGAGAAATCATGCGCGGATATCAGTCTGTGTTCACACTAACTTGAATCGTACAAAGTAACGCTTGCAATGCTGCTGGAGTTCTTTGTTTGGCTTTTGTTAGTTCGAACTGGAAGTTCGAGAATTTTTCGAATGACCAGCGCCATTGGAGCCAAGTGCAGGCTCACCCACAACTCACGCGCTCCAGATTCAAGTCCGCATTTCCATTCTTATTCGGAAAGACCAAATGAGCTTAGAGAAACTATGTCAATAGCTCCTTGACACACAGCCTTGCGGCGCTAATGAGTTTCAGCTCAGCGGGAGTGAGGCACTTCCGAGAGACCTGTCACCAAGATGTACGCCAATGCCATGAACGGAGAACTTCTTGAGATTTCGTTTGCAAATGTCCCAGTTGCTCTCTTGTGTTGATTTTGTCGGGCGCGTGGAATACGAAATAGGGGATCTTTTCTTCAACCTCCAAGAAACCGCTTCGTGTGCTAATTTCGAAAGAAGCAACGATGAATCCCGTTGGTCACATGTGTGTGGTGCTGCGTTCCTGATTAGTAATTTACACCGCCGCACGATGAAACAGTATGTGGGGTATAATTGTTTTTTTTTCAGGCTATTATCAACATTATTCTTTGAACCTTGTAGTCTCGCATAACACATCAAGTTTGGGAGTTAGCATTGCAAAGAAATGCTAGTAACTGCACTTAGATGACAATGTATTACGTACCATCACCATAAACAGGTCCTTCAGGGAAACAAAATCATGTCATATTGATAGAAGGTATTCCCTCTATACCTATCACATCGCTTTCTTTCCTTGAAGAACTAGATTAGGCGTATTACATGAACAATGTGAGAGCAATGTCATATAATATGCAGATACAGTACGCAATTATATTTGCGGTTTTACGACCCAAAACCACGTTATGATTATGAATGAGAACTAACAGACAATAATACAAAGGAAACTATAGGGGGTGTTATTTGATGTAATTAGGACATAAATTTGAAGAAAGTAAAGTGGACGAAAAGATAACTTGCCGCTGGCAGGGACCGAATCTGCGACCTTTGAATAACGCGTCCGATGCTCTACCACTAAGCTACGGCGGTGGTCATCCCCTCGTCCACTTTATGGGGTATATATGTGCATTTAAACATAGGAGTTAAACACAGGCACAGGACCGGGTTGATTGGCGGAACATGGGAGAGGCCTTTGCCCTGCAGTGGGCGTAGACAGGCTGATGACGATGATGATGAACATAGGAGTGTTAGTCAGCGCCGATCGCAGCCAGAGCCAATCGCAGCAGGGACCGCAGATCGGTCCCTGCCGGTGGCAAGTTATCGTTTCGTCCACTTTACTTTCTTCACATTATATCCTAACTACATCATATAACACTCCTATACTTTCCTGGGTATTATTGTCTGTTAGTTCTCATTAATATTTTGTCTAACAAAGAAAAACGAGCCTTTAAAAGTAATCTTCTTTCCTTTGATTATGAGCACTCAGTAATGAAGGGCTCAGAAAATTTCGATCATCTGGTTTTTCTTAACGTGCACTGGCTTCGTACACTCCCTCCGGCATTTCGCCTCCATCGAAATGCGACCGCCCCGGCCGGGATCGAACTCGTGACCTTCAAATCAGCAGCCGGGCACCGTAACAACTGTACCACCGAGGCTGGTATAATGCACTAGATAAGTACGAGTAAAAGTTCTTTAACAGCAACAGCTTACTCTCAGTGCTGGCCATTCTTTACAGTGTTTACATTTCGTTACGATAGGTATGACAGCATTTTAGATGACAAAGTGTGCATAGCAAATCAGGCTATTCACGTTTGATTAACTGTTGGCGTAATGAATATTTCCTTGGCAAAAAAAAGCTCTTTTCGGGGTGCACTAAAGTAATGTAAGCAAAATCCATGAGGATGTCTTATCGTGGTGTTTTAAAACGCTATATAAACAAAATCTCGAAGAGCGTTTTCTGACGTTGTACCGGTATTATTTTCAATAAAAAGTAATGAGTAAGTGCTTCTATCAGGTGTTTGTTATTTTCTCTCAAATACAAAAAGCAGCTTCTGTAACGAGGCACCTTAGATATTATTTTGTGGAGAAACGTTCTTGGTGAAGTCATCGAACAGTGTTGTCAAGTAAGAAGAAGTGACAAGCCAAACGCCTAGCATGATTTTAATTATTCATCATAACCGCACCGTAGCATGGCATTATCATCAGGGGCCGAATTCACAAAGCTTTCTCTTGCCTGCGCAATTTCTTAGCCACGAATTCTCGTATCTCGAGGGAATACGATAGCAATGGTACGAATTAACTTACTCGCCACTTCTGAGGGCAAGGAGGCAACGCGAAAGCCGATGAACGACAAGCAAAGAAGAAGTGCGCGCAGGTGATAGCAAGGCAGCACGCGAAGCGTCTAGCATCGAGGGTATACGATGATAGCGAATGTATTTTCGCCTGATTTCGCTGTATCTCAGCTGCCAGTTCCGGGCGTCTGCTACAGCGCTTACGCGTTGCAGCAGACGTCCTGGGGTCTTGCGCGAAGCCAAGTGCTCGCGTTCATGGATGACCATAGCTAACCAAATCTAGTTGCTCGATGGCGTTAATAGTCCGTGTGCTATCTCGTCAAGTGCAGGCGAACAACGCTCCAGATGCACCGCATCTATAAACCACGCATAAATGAAACATTGAAGGTTTGAAGTGTGAGCGAACGTTCCCCCCCCTTGTTACCACAACCAGTTTAGTTACATTTTCATGAAGCTGCGCTGCCACTCAACTAATTAGGCTGTTCGAGCACGGTATGGTGGTTGCCATTAGGGTGTTTTGTAGCTAGGACGTAAATGTTGCATTTCTTACAAAGATCTCAGTACAAGACATAGGAGCGGCTTTTGAGCCTACGGAGAACGTTTGTACAGAAATATAAAGCAGCAGTAACAAAGGCATGATGCGCGTAATGCCGCAAGTTCAATTAACCGCAGCATTTTGACAGGGCCGGAATGCCAGAGCGATCGTATACGCTTAGATATGTGAACGCGTAAAACGAGGAAGATTCGTCCGGAGGTTTCTACGAGCTAATGCTTTTCAGAAAACACGGCGCAGTCCTTCGTCCTGCGGAGTTTGCGTGAGCAAACATAAAGAAGTGGCGTTCAGTTGTCTCCGCTGAAGTGACATCACTACACGTGCGCCATGGATTTACAGGGGCGCGTGCTGCGCGTTTGCACGATTAACAAAAAGAAAAAAAAAAAGAGACGGCGGTCGCGTACTTACTAACGTCTATGGGAGCGAAAGCCATAGAAAAGCGAGCGAAAGTGTGATTGTGCTTATATATAAGAATCGAAGCAAATTAAGTGAGCAGTGATTTGTTTAGTGAAAGTTTATTTAAATGACGATAATCGAAACAAATGGAATATTCAATTAGTGAAAGTGACATTAGTGACAGTCAATTAGCGATAGTTGATTAGTGATGTCGCACTCGATACAAAGTGCACGGTAATATAACCACACGTAATGGCTTTAACCTTCGAGTCACCTTAGGCAAATGCACTCGGATCCCGAGTTTTTTTCTCTTTTTGATCGACTTTCGCCGGACATTTTGCATTAGGTGTCTTTCGAGGGAAAGATATATATACAATGAAGTAAGTGTGACAGTGGCAAGCTCTCTTGCGAAACACTGCAGCGGTGGTCGAGTCGTTACAGCGTCCGGCTGCAATGCGGGAGGTACTGGGTTCGATTCGCAGTGTCGCCAAGCACTCACGTATTTTTTTTTATGGAAAAACAGATAGCAATGCCTGAGGTTGTGTGTTCGGGCACTCTTTTTTTGATAACGTGGCCTTTCCGCTCTCTTCTTTCACTCCCCTTTAGACCCAAAACGCTGCGCCGTGCTCCCTCACGGATCACAGAAATAAGACTTTTTTTTTTCTAACCACTACTATCGCAAGAGCGCCCAGTCCCGAAACCCAATTATCATACCTGGGCATTACTTTTCACGACTCTGGCTATTCGAGCGCCGGTCAGACATCACGGTGTTTTCAAGAACATCAATAGACACGCGGCGGCCAAACTGCTTGCGGCCAAGATGACTGCCTTTGTCGGGACATGTTTCCGTGCTAGTTGGGTGGCATTCATTCCACGCAGCAGCGCAAAACGACAGGAACAGAGAAAAGACACACACACAGTGATGTGTTTTCTCTCTCGGTCTCTGTCGTGTTGCGCAGCTCCGTGTAATGCCTCTGTCAATGGTTCTAAAGAACTCCAGCAGGCTATCGAGTTCTGAGGAGAGGGCAAAGCAGTAGGCCTGCGAAAAAATTACGGCAAATTCATTTGCGTCATTAAGGGCTACTCTTCCCTTTGTAAGTACTTGAAAATTTTAAACCCGAGTTTATTCTTTATCAACAGCAGTTAAAGTATAGATGACAGGTGGACAAAATCCGCGTATTCAGCTTGACTAGTTTTGTGCCCTAAATAGTAATTGGCAACAGGTATGACAATACGTAGAAATACCACGCACATATGTAAAAGTATGTACAGCCACGAGCGAAAGCTTGGTTATGCTGGTTTGAAGTCGACTACTCTATTCTACATATTCGACAAACGCAATCTGTAGAAGCAATGTTACACGGAGGAACTGTCCTATAAACTTATTTTTGCTGGTTGGTTGCATAGTTTTCAACTTCTTGCTCAGAACTGTACGTTGGAAAATGAAACATCTTGTTTGAATGCACACATTTTATGTAAGGTTACATTCATTTTTGCACAGTAGGAAACATACTTGAGAAATGAAAATGAGATTGAAAAAGGAGAACTAGAAAGCAAATAGCAAAATTCTTATAAAAGTTACAGTAAACAAAATAACGTAAGTTTTTAAGATACATGCATACACTACATACATACATACATACATACATACATACATACATACATACATACATACATACATACATACATACATACATACATACATACATACATACATACATACATACATACATCATACATACATACATACGTTGAGGTGTAGTTAATAGAACTGCTATAAAACAACAATGCTGATACACTCAGTCTTGAGCACATGAGGTTTCAAGGCAGTAACGTACGAGAGAAATCTCTCACCACTTTTATGTGCCAACTCGGCATTTCTCGAACCCTCCTGGAACAATTTGATGCATATTCCTGCTGCTGCCCACTCACAAGCAATTTTTATACATTTGGTGGGCGGCAGCCCACGACGATATATAAGAAAAGAGCCCCTGACAATGTGATGCCAAGGAAAAGCGCAATGCATCACATTTTGGTACATGTCTGCAATATGACACATAGTTTATTTACATAGTCGGGCACATTGACAACACTATAACAAGCCATGTTAGGTGACGTGGGCTGAAAAATTGGCACAGGTCGGACAAATTCTGGACCAATACATAAATAAAACAATTCGCTGTTACTAAGCTCCTCGGTACAAAAATGCTGTTGTTGACATGTCAAGACCCTATTGCTTCTCCTGAAAACACTCCTCAAAAAGGTTTAGAAGTGTGCACATTGAGAGACTGCTGTATAGCAGTCTCTCATTCCGCTCGAAAAAAAATTTCAATGCACTTCTGGACAAGGCATGTGATGTGAAGCTTCAGTGCCTTGCATGTATATCTTGCTGCTGGCCTCAGCTGCAATGTTTATCAGCAGAAATGTGCAGAATAACATTTTATAATGTACCACGATGAAGTAATTATGTTTCAGGCGCATAAAACATGGACAACAATAAAATAATTTAAAACATTTACCTGGCACAGTTTACAGAATCTTAAATACATTTTCATGGAGCAATCACAGCTTATCTGATGATAGTAGTAATGGTTATCAGCCTAGAAATTTGTTTGAAGTCGCCAGTTTCAAGATTAGAGTATACCAACAGCCTTCTTCAGGCTAAACCATTGTACAGACGCAACAAAAGGCATAAGTAAATGCATGCTATAATCACCCTACAAAAAGCAATAAATACTTTCAGCAGTAAAATGAGCAAAGCTGCATAGATGATAAACTATTTGCAGAGTATACAATTACATAATGGAGAAACCTATGGCAACAAACACTATATGAAAAAAAATTAAAACTTACACAGTACATGCAGAGAGGGTGACTGTTGAAGAGGACAGACAGGCGACGGGATAACATTACAGGTGCTAAAGCTGTTGGACGTACTAGGAATAGTGACGCTCCTCTTGCATCTAAATAATCCGTGGAGAAGGACTTTCCAGAGCTTATATAAACAGAAAATCATTTGTGCTATACTAATGCGCGTATCCTGAACGACTATATCGACCAAGTGCAAAATTACCCGCTTCAATGGTTTCATTCTTGCACTACCAAACATGAAAACACGGTTTTGGTTGCCGACCATGGCTGCTGTTTCTAATGGCAGTGAAATGCAGAGACACACATGCACTTTGATTTACGAGCATGTTAAAAATTCAAGGTAGCCGAAATTAATTTGCACACTACTACTACATGTGCTGTACATTAATGTCAAGGTTTTGTATATTAAATGCAGAATTTAATTAATTTTGAATCCTCAAGTGCAAGGAATTGCTGAATGATGCACTGCTCAACAATTAAACTGCAGCTGTGCAGATTCTCACCATACAATTCAAACTGTTCCAGATATCACAATGCATTCTGTCTGTTGACGTGCACATTGAACAGCAGGACACAGTCACTGGTAGTCGCTGTCTACTTGTTGGCCTTGTGCGTTTTGTCCGAGATACACTGTACAATTAGATGACAGTGAGGCACCTGATCCCGTGGTACTGCTGGAACATAGAAAAATGCAGATGATTGTTACAACCGTGCTATGTGTAAAACTGGACAATGATATGTGCTAGAAACTCCAGCTCTCGTATTTTCAGAAGCCGATGACAAGTATTAAGAAATATTAAAAACAAAAAAGGTCTGAACATAGAGCCACCAACAATGAAGTCTTTGAAAAAATATTTTATGATATAAATGTATAACTACGATGTTCATTTTGAAGGCAACAAACTTCTGCCTAATAGTGAGACATAAGCCAATAAAGTATCTTCTATTTCGACTTTACACTAGGTGCAAGAAGCCGACCACAAATGAGTTCACTGTGCTACACTCTAAGAAAAAATGAAGTATTTGGGGAGTATTGCCACCCCACAACTACAATCGTCATCCATCTCACGTACTTTCCTCGCGTTACCACCACGGTTTGTTACCACCACGTACTTTCCTCGCGTTACCACCGCGCGTCATTAGAGTGACAGCATTCTTGATAGGAAAGTGCCAAGAGCCAGGTTTTCAAAAAAAAAACCCGAGCAAGCAAGATTACGTTATTGTTGTGTGGCAGAAATACTAAAAAATACTCTATTTTTTCTTAGAGTGTACTCATGTATTGCTATGTTACAAGACAACAGCTATTGTTCATCACTTTAACGTTATCTAACATAGCCACCTCATCATACAGTGTGCAGGAACAATTTTGAAGACTAGAAAGCACAAAGCACTTGCGGATTATGTGTGTTTTTGTTTCTCAAAGCCGTTTTTCCTACCAAAAGTACACTTTGAAAAAAAAATGCACTTGATTAGGAGAAATGATTGTGAGCAACAAACACACTCATAATCCACAAATGCATGTTAATAGGCTTATGGTTTCCACAAACACTCACCATCATCACTATTGCTGTCAATGCCATGCCGGACGGATATGCTGTGTCCTGCTCAGAACACCAAAGGCACTGTATGACTTGTCTTGCATGGGTGGGGGCTGCACTGCACTGCTGCTTAGCTGGGCCAGCCACGGACAGGAGGGTGAGCACCCATGGCTCTCAGGCATAGAGAGTCACCTTCAGAGATCAACAAGCGTGTATTCAGGTCAAATACGATTTGTAGAAATAACCGTGCGACTATGCAATTGTGCTGAGAACATGTACGACGGAAATGCAACATATGCAACAACATTGAAAAAAATGAGCTTTTTAAAAAAAGCGCATTTACTGCTCCTGTGTTGCCTGAGCTCTTTCTCCCTGCATGTTGCGAACAGCCAGGCGATTTTCACCCACTTGCTATTTCCATACAGAGCACTTGATACAGTGAGTGCGTCACAAGCACAAGAGCTCAATAAGCAATAAAAGTATTTGTGCTATTTCAAAAGCACAACTTTCCAGTCTCACATGTATGAAGTAAATTCATAAGCTGCAGACTTTACACTTGCGACATTGTCAATTCCATCATAGTTTGCTTCTCCTTAAGTGTCCAATTAGCATTGGGTGTGAAAAATACAAGCATCCACTGTTACTAACAATGTTTGGGTTGTGAAGGTGTGTACATTAACCGGTGTTTACTGTACCATCTGTACTTTAAAAAAACTAACCTAGCAACCAGCCATTAGGCAGTTTTCTGCCCTTGAAGCTCCCAGGCAGAGCACAGTCCATCCAGATGAGGCTGCCATGCGTGCTTCCAGGCCCCTTTGAGGTCGGCTGGATGATGACACCCCTACCGTTGCAAAAGACTTGTACATTTAGGGAGCACAAGTCCTTCCTATTTCTGTACATGTGCTCCAAGTCATAAGGTGGCTTGATTTGCCAGTGCTTGCAATCGATGGATTCCAGGACCTTACGAAAGTCTGCGATCTGTGAAGAGGCCAAACAGGATATATTAAAAAACCATCATTGAAAGCGCTCTTAATACATATTTGGCAGTAGCACAAAAACTATCACTTAGTCAAAGCTATCAAATATGCCATATTCAATCTGCAACAAACTGAAGCCCCATGTAAGCTTTACATACCGTAAGATATATATGTCCTGGTAAAGTATAGTGCTGCCACAGCAGTAATCTTCTATACAAGTAATTTTGCAATATAAAGGGAATCCCTGAAGAAGTGCTACATGGCTCCTGGAGAATAAATTCGCATCAAATATTTTTCTCTCAACTATCAAGCGTGGTAAACAGACAGGCTCCTCTTATAACCAGATAATAACCTGCTTAACCCAAATCATAAACACTGCTGGTGTACTTGCTCATATTCGAATATATGTATATTGGCCATATATACGTATATACAAAGCGGTAGTAGTACATTTTTCGTACTGGAACTTAACATGGGGTGACATTACATCTGCTGGGATGAAAAACTTACAAACGTACGTTATAGCGCTACACGAATAACAACGAAATAGTTTCGCAAGTTCAACTCACCGATGGCACAACGATATTAGCAGCCGTCAGCGTCATCGGGAATCAATGTGCTCTGCAGCCACAGGCAAAACGTCTGTGGACTGGAAGCTGCCGTTGACGTAGAAATGCAAGGCTAGCAAGACGTGTACGTCCACTGGTGAAGCGTGACCAATCGCCGTGGGCCGCTGTAGTCAAGGCTCCAGTGCCGTGCAAAACGACAGGACAGATGGACTCGAAAACCTGTAGTTAGCAGGTGCTGGTCTACGACTTCATCCAAGGCAAGGCACCAGTGAGAAGTGTGTTCTGTCCGAAGCGAAGCGTGACGTCCACGTGCTTTCGCTGCCAGGTACAAGTCCAAGTTTTCACCGGAGAACAGTCAAGGCGTACTGCCAAAGCAGCCACATTTACAGCAGAATGTCTCGGCGCGCGACTTCGGTTCGACACGCTATGACGTTCGGATTACAGTTATCACAACAAGGAGAAAAACGAGTTAAAAAGAAAGCGCCAAGCCCAGCGCCAAATCCTTAAAGCCCTCATAAAGCACCATCGCAACTTCGTAGGGCGAAACACGGTTATCAACGCTTTTAATCTCTGTCACACGGGCACAGCCTCTTCACAAGTCTTGGAAATGTCAACACAGCACCACTGTTCACAACGCACATCGTTTCACTCCCGAACACTGCATTTGCCTGGACTGCTTACAAGAAAATAGAAGCGCACGGGCTAACCCGTGGCGAAGCAAGAACCAAATACAGAGCGTAGTCGTAGTTCATGCGTTACCGTGCGAGCACGGAATCACTCAAGTAACGTGCCGAAATGTTGTCAATTCGAAATGCCGCACTGCACCTTACTGAGACACTGGAAAGCGAAGCAAACGAACTGTTACCAACACTCAAACACGCACTGCAGGCTCCTCGAGTGCTAGTTACCGTCGGTACACAGGCGCCGATCCCCGCTTCATAAACACACCGAGGCACAGGCTTCGCTACGCTTCACCGCACACCAAGAGACACTGCCGTCGGTCTTCACACGGCTTGCGCGCACCGAAAAAGCAGCGGTATTCACAGCACATCCAGTTGAACGCTGAAGGAACCCTAGCGTTTGCGAAAATCGGCACCGACACACACAGTTTACGGCGCCATGTTGTTTTCGCGAACTGCGCAGCAGGGGCAAGCGCTAAGAGAGCTCACAAAAAGCTCTTGCGCGTTTTTCACGGCGAGATAAAAATTTCTCTTATGTGTGAGGGGGAAGATATGACGAACACGACAGGAGCGCGCGATGAAAGAAGTGTTTTGTCAACGTCATAAGATGACCTGATGTGGAGAGTACTGCTTCCCAACCAATCACAAGCTGCGCCTCTCGCCCAAGCCGTCGTCTGCTAGCGTTTGTCGTCTGCTACGATAGGAGCCTGCAGCGGGGGTTTCGCCTTGTCTACGCGATGATTTCCAGGTCGCGCTGACGCTTCTGAGAACAAAATACATATATGAGTGGGTGAAGCCACCTTTAATTGATATTCTCACGCCAAGTTAAATGGCAGTTAATAATCAAAGGGACATGAATTCGGCAAAGGTTTGTTTATACTCGAGAATCGTGAGCATTCGCACTTATTTTCGATGTCATTTCAAATTACTGGAGCCATTTCTTTCTGACTACTTGCCATATAAACGCGTTCCGTTTCGGTTTCCGAACAATGAAGGTCGAAAAGCTCGATTTGTTTGTGATTTGATGCATAATCACGCACATCTATAATATGCTGTGATTTGCAATGTACGAGCTCGCTCTGGATCGGCCCAAAGTGCATAGCGACAGCTGCATTTCGGAGATCGTGCCTATTGGTCAGTTAAAGCCAATCCAACTAGACAAGTTATGGAATCACATAATAGGCTTTAATAACGGCTAACTGAAATGCTCCGCTCAATTTTATTTCCAATAACGTGCAGCTGATGTGCTCCTCTGAACCTCTTTGGTGGTAATTTCGACCAATGCTGCGTACATCATCATAAGTTGGACGTCTCATTGGAGGAAGTAGGACGCAACACAACAACATAACAAAAAAATGTTGACCAAATACCGCGCCGCTTTCGACTTCATCGACCTTTCATGTAGAACTTTGGTTTTAATCCAATCACAAGCCTTTGCATGCATACTTTTTCGCCATTGACACCCAATAGGCTTCTTTAATTACTGCGAGTCTCAGGTTATTGGACGACTGCGAGTGCCAATACTGTCCATAGCGTACAAGCGAAAGAACACACGAAACTCAAAGCGCCGAAATAAATTAAAACGTACCAGCAATCATCAAGTAGCCTTACATGGCCGTGAATTAGCTTAAAATCAGCCACGGCACCCAGACACCCGCCGCACTTGCACGTTCTAAACAGCCATATTGTTCGTAAGAGTGGTCCGGACCACTCTTGGGATTTCCTCGTAGCCACGCTGTTTCTGCGCAATTTTTTTGCTTCGTGAATCCACTTACGAGCCTTTTTCAGTGACGTCACCAAATATAGCAACTGCATCACCATCGCTGGCATGCTCCTTGACAGTCGCAGCGCGCTTTACCGCAGCGGCCGATGTGATAACGACGGCTCTTACGACGTTTTTTTCGCTTCGTGAATCGACTTACGCGACAAAATTTCTCTTACGCGACAATTTGCTCGTAAGTGAGCTTTGTGAATTCGGCCCCAGAAGAAGAATGGTCCCTATTACCGCTTTCACTGCGTCGCCGCCTCGCCATTATAACCCTGTTTCACAAGGTTTATGACAGGTCCTGTGACCGCCACGCAGATTTCATAATCCCTCCAAGGGGTCATGGTGTCCTTGTGAGGAAGGGGCTATGCGAACAAGCAGGACTTGCAAAATTGGCATCATCCGTGAAGGGGCGCAAAGGAACCAGCCTTTCAGCCTTTTTCGGCGCCAAGACTCACAAGGAACTTTGCCCGTTCCGGGCGATCGTTTCTGAGCGCGGAACCTGGCAACGAGAAGTTGGTGTGTTCCTGCAAAGGTTTTTGTGCCTCCTTGACATCGACGACCCCTTCCTCATAAGGACCCCAGGTACCGTTTCTCTGCCTTTGCGGGATGACTGTCCAGTGGGTGCTTGTGATTTTTCGGTCTATGTCAAGGACTTATATTATTCGTTACCTCAGAATGATGTGTATGTTGAAGTCGGTAATTGCATGACAGATACGGTGTTGTTAAGTTTCAGAACGCATGTGGAATCACTGTCGACAAGTTTTAGAGTTTTTAGAGTTTAGAGTATCGCAAGTTTACATGCGATACACCTTCATCACTTAGATGATAAGCTTTTTATTCAACGGAAAGGAGTCTGCATAGGCTCATGCATCACCCCTGTCCTCATTGACATTTTACTAGCCAGCTATGACCGTAATCTCGAGAGCAAGCTCAGACAGACTAGCACGGTAAAGTTATGCGATACGTGGACGACTTTTTAATTTTTTATAGCACTAACTCTCGTGACGTGCAGCCTGCTGCGGAAATTTTTGACGTGTTTCTCACGGAATCAAGTCCGTTTGCATTTACCACTGAGCATCCTTCAGACAATAGGCTACGCTTCTTGGACTTGGAACTGTCGTTCTCAAACAGCCATGTATGTTGACGTTATGCGCTTAGGTCTCAAAAGAGCCTTGTCCCTTTTTCTTCTGCGCATTCAAAAATTGTCAAGCGCGGTATTGCAAGGGCTTGCATGAAGGCGGTGCTTGAGAGGTCCTGTGACCACCAAGTCGAAGCGAGTTTTTCTTCTCAAGTGGCACGCCTGAAGCTTGTAGGTTTCCCAAGAATGCTTTTGACCAGTATCGCAGAAAGTCTCGTGTCTGGTTTTAAAAGCAAGTGCTCATCAGCTGTTCAATCAGTGACACAACCGCAGAAAATGGTAGTGGTCATTCATTATGTTCACAAGGTAGCACACCATCTTAAAAAAGTGGTCAGCAGGGCAGGCGTCAGGTTGCTGTTTTCTGTCAAAAATAAGCTTGGTAGCCGGTGTCAGCAAGTAAATCGAGAGATCAAGACGAAAAGATGTAGCAAGAAGCATCGCCAGAAGTATGTTGAACGTTGTGATAGTGTTGGCGTATAAGATACCTCTTTCTTGCGGCCGTTACTATGCTGGACAACGGGGCGGTGCGCTAATGACCGCACGCGCGAGCATGCGAACAACGTCCGTAAACAAGCCAGAGATAGTCAACTGCCTCTTCACTGTAATGAATGTGGTTGCCAGCCATCTTTTAAGATTAGATATTCCTGTCAAAGTCCCATGATGAACGGGCGCGTGTCATTTCTGAAGCGTATCGTATCTATAACGGCGGAGAGGCCTGTGTCAGCCTCCCTTCGATCCCCCTGCTTCCGATGGAGTTATCTTTTCTGTCCGATTAAGGATTTTTTGGCCCCTGCGCAGGCTAATCATCAGCTTTTTCTTTGTTTTTTTTCCTTTTCTGTTTCGTTGAGATTGTGGCGGAGTATATACATGTGGACTGGAAGAAAAAATGACACCATCTCCCGCTAAAGGAGACCATGAGGCGATGCGAAGCCGGAGCACTTGCACGATCGCGTTCCGTTGGCGTTCGTTGGGCATGCTACCGACCTCGCGTCGTGGAACGCGAAGAGGAACGCTACGCGCGTCGTATCTTCCATCTAGCCTGGCCGTTAATTCTCACAGGGCGAGCGGGGAACGCGGTCGACAGGCGGGCGAGATGGGGGCAGCGTAGGAGAGGAGAGAGAAGGGAGGGGACGCGCATGCGCTCGAGCTCATCGCGGCGTTGCGCAGGAGGGAATTTCGGCATGTCTAGCCCGCGTTTCAGAGGAAGAGTGGAAAGGGGAGGGGAGAGCGGGAGGGAGAGGGAAAGTGGAAAGAGGGAGAGGAAAGTGGAGAGGGAAAGTGGAGAGGGGAAGTGGAGAGGGAAAGTGGAGAGTGAAAGTGGAGAGGGAAAGTAGCGAGGGGATGGGGAGAGGGTGAGTGGAGAGGGTATGCGTATGCGCAGTAAGGGTGGTCACGCCGCACACCACCACCACCGGATTGAGCTCGGCCTTAAGATACTTCGCATCTAATAAAACACATTTGACTGTTAGTCAGCGTCGTGGTTTGTGTCCTTTCTTCGTCCCTCTTTTTAGCGCTGTTTTCTACAGTTAAACCTTACCTGTCTGAGCATGTGGTTACCATTGTTGTTATATACGTACATCAACTCCTTATGTCACGCCCTCAGAGGGGTCCTTAAGAAAACAAAGTCAAATGGAGTACTTGAAATGCTTGCCATGTGACGCCCTAGGAAACGGCGGGAACAGGAATAACGTTTGTTTTTCTGTGGACACTGCGAAGCGCCGTGCCGCCGCATTATGTGATCACGCTTCTGAATTTTTCCGACCGCGAAACGTATGCAGGCTGTTCTGTTTGCATCAACCACATAGAAAGCCAAGGACATAGGCGTGTGCACAGGGAGGCAGGGGGGGGGCGACCGCCCCCTCCCCTAATCACCTAAGAGGGGGGGCGCAAAATCTGCCTCTACATTATATCAATAGGGTGGGGGCGCGCTGCGATGAACCTTTGCCCCGCCTGATGGGGAACCCGCGCATGCCGATGACCAAGGATGTCTAATTTTTTGGCAATTGTTAAAGTCACTATGTCTCGCACCGAAGCAGCCCTCAATCGGATTGAAAACGTTAGTGAGTGAAGGACGAATTTCGGTCCCTGACGAGAACAAGCAACGAAGAGAGCCAATACAAGAGCGAAAAAATGTTTTGGAAAGAAATATGGTGTATACCATGCTGCAGACCACGCCTCAGGTGCAGATTGGGCGGATGGTCAAACAGTTAAACATTTCAAACGAGATTGCTGAAAATGTAGTTTTGATTCTATAAAGAGCACCCTTTCTGCAATGAATAAAGGTTTTTGTGCAGTTTCAACCAGTCGTCGGGTAGATAGTTAACAAAAACATAATCTTTCAACAAAAAGATTTTTATTTTCAACTTTTCCCATAAAAAACCCCACTTAGAAAGTGAATGTTAAAGAAAATGTATTCTAGAATGCAACTATAAAACTTAATTTTTTTTTAGTTCAGCAGGAGTCCTGCGCTGTGAGGAAGACGTGAGAGTATATTTCGACATTTTCGAAATGAATGCACCTTAAATTTTCTTTACCAGGATAACAAATTTTTTATTTATTGGGGCGAGACAAACAGCTCTATAGAAGGGACGGTGACGAACGGCAGACAAGGCGCTGACCAACCAGCCCAGTTAAGAGAACGCCTGCAGTTATATTGATGTTTCTACAAGTACAGCACTCCATTTTTAAATACATTTTTCACATGGAATAAGTAGAAAAACTGTTAAAAAAGCGTTGAAATTTTAATGGTCTGTAGCTAGTAGAAATTAAGATATGTATCAGGAATGTTCAGTCGACAGTCAGGGTATTACCCCTTCTTTTAAGTGCGTAACGTTAGGGTCAATTTAAATAAATATGAACTTTGGACATGGCCGTGCTTCCAAAAAAAATCTCCGCACTATATTTAACATATGTCATGTGTCATCCCTAATTACTTTTAAAAAAGCAAAGGTCAGGGGCACATCGAAGCTTGAAGAGGTGAAAATTCGTGAGCACGGGGTACGTTTCGGCAGGCGGACTTGTCTTCTTCAAGGCAGCAACTGCACAGCATTGAGAAGCAGTTGCAGCCTTGAAGAAGAAGACAAGTCCGCTTGTCAGCTCCAGCGACACCCCGTGTTCACGAATTTTTCATCTAATTACTTTAAAACGTTTCTAGCAGTGATGTGTCAGCACCACATTGCACATTTCTTTTTAATGAAAGGAAGGAGGAGAAGAAAGTAAATTGGAAGCTAACAGAAAAACAGACCAGCCGAAGTGGGTGTCAACCTTCGCAGCTACTATAAAGACATCAGACGTCCTGCAGAATTCTGCAGATAATCTATAAAATAATTTACGTCCAACCGAACTGAAATAACGAGCTCAGTTCAAGAAAACTGCTTACCTCTTAGACACATGGCGCTTCCAAGCGGAGAAGACGAGGCTAAATCATGCGTCAAATTCATCGAAACACCTTATCGGCTGCTAGCACCGGAATCACATAACGCACCTCTCTTTCCCAATTCTCGCATACAGAGATGGTGCTTGAAATGTATCGTTCAGCAAGAATCTGAAGCCTTCCAGCAAATTGGCTGCAAGGCTTCAGATTCTTGCTGCAACAAACAGGAGGCACGGCAAACTAGGTTATCTCCTTCCTGCTGCACATTGATCAAGATGTTTGTGGAGGTACTGCTTTGGCATGAATAGCGTTTCTTCACCCTGCGTCTCTGTTGTAGCTATTCCCAGATCGTAAACGCGTTCCCCACCACGACAGCCGCGAGATGCATACAAAAGGCGTGGCGACAACGACCATCCACGCAGCATCTAACCGCTGATTCAATTCGCAGTCACGTCCACTCGCACGCCGAGAAGTCAATGAGACTCCTTGACGTTGTCCCTTCCGCAACCGCACATTTCTCTAGGTTCTTGCCATCGAGAGACCCACACGGTATGACTTTGGAAACACCGTGAACCAATGTTTATCGTACATGGCATGTGCACGTTGCTTGACGTATAATGAGTCTGCAGTAGATATCGATAAATTCGCCCTCGCGCTGCCAATGCTAGCTTCCTGGTTAGCTCAATTGGTAGAGCGACCGCCCCGGAATGGCGTTGGTCTTGGGTTCGAACCCCGGACCAGAACGAACTTTCTGGTGACCAAGAAGCTTTATTTCTGAGAAATCCTATGGATTTCCTTGTGGCTTCGTGCTACAAACAGGTGGTTGTCAATTTTCCCTTTCTTCTTCACGTATAATGATTTCCGCGAATTCGCGGCTTCCTGAAAGACGCGAATTGCGGAATTTATCGAGGCCGCCTTTACAGAGAGAGACACAAGTGGCCTGTTCTGTCGACTACCAGACAAGGATGTACTCGACTGCAGCCACTTATTTGGAACTCAACCACCTTATCGTTCTCCGCCCTCTACACGACTTCAAGGTGAAGTCTGGCTTTGGAGTGCTTTTTTTACGGGCCATGAAGTCCGCAGCAGATTCTGCCTACTTTAAACCTTTGCGAAACGCATTAAGCGCAATCTTGGTGGTTCCCTGAGAACCGCCCCTGCGTAATCTCCAGCCGCCGTCATCGTACTGCGGTGGCCGTGCTCGGCTGCTGACTCGAAGGTCGCGTATTCGATTCCGGGGGGGCGGTCGCATTTTCGATAGAGACGAAAATGCTATGGAGGCCCATGTACTTAGATTTAGGTGCACGCTAAATAACCGCAGGTGGAGGAAATTTCCGGAACCCACCACTACGACGTGCCGTATAAGGGTATCGTGGTATTGGCACGTAAAACCGCGGCAATCATTATCATTTCCGTAGTCTTCCATAGCTGCAGTAACGTAGTAGTAACGCTCCTTCTAATGCAATTACTTTCTTCCCTGTCATCGATTACGAAAGTGAAGCCAAGGAGGGAAATTAAAGTCCGGGCGAGTAAAAGCAAACTGCTGCGAAACATTTACTTATCATTTATGTTAAAGTGAAAAGCTGCGGCGGACGATTGTAGTTTGAGAAATTCAATTTGGCAGGAAATGCAGTAGAATGAAGGCTATGTAGGGGTTGGTTATATTCCACGCATTCTCGATCACCTGACTGAATGTGGTCTATTGTAGAGTAGCCTTTACGAAATCCTGCTTGGCCCTTTTGTTGACTGAATTTTAATGTTGACTTAATTCTATTAGCTACTATCTTTGCAAACAGCTTGCAGACAACGGACTGTAAGCTGACCGGCCTGTAATTTTTCAAGTCATTGACGTCCCCTCTCCTACGGATTGAGACGGTATTAGCATTCTTCCAAGATTCTGGTACCTCCACCGTTAAGGGCAGTATATACAGGGTGGCCGGTTTTTCTAGCACCATCTCTCCGCCGTCTTTCGACAGATCTGATGTTACCTGATCCTCACCAGCGGCTTTGTCTCTTTCCACTCCCTAAGGCTTTCTTTACTTCCCATGTCGTCACTGGTGGGATGTGCACTTCCTCGGCTACTACTACCTCTTACATTATCGTCCTGGTTGTCCCGGCTGCTGTACAGATCTCTAAAACTCCTCAGCTACCTTAATCCGTAACAGGAGTGGGTGCTCGAGTCGACGTTTCGACAAGTGGACTTGTCTTCTTCAAGGCTGGAACTGGAGTAGACTAACTGGAGTAGCCCAGTTCCAGCCTTGAAGACAAGTCCACTTGTCGAAACGTCGGCTCGAGCACCCACCCCTGTTTAAGGATTTTTTCATCGCAGCTTCTATCTTCCACCTCCTGCCGTTTCTTCAGCTACATTAACTATTCTATCCATATTGTTAGTGACTATGCCTTCCTTGTCCCTTAGTGCATACATCTGGTTTTTGCCTGTGCCCAGTTTTTTTCTTCCCCGCTTTGAGACTGCGCCCGTTCTTTACAGCAGGCTCAATTCTCTCCATGTTAATCTTTTTATGTCGGCTACTTTACGCCTATTGATATATAGCCTATATATAGCCTTCATATGATTACGAGGAGGCATTTGATTCGGTCGAGATATCAGCAGTAATGCAGGCACTGCGGAATCATGGTCAACGAGCCATATATAAACATAGTGGAAGAAATTTACAGCGGCTCCACAGCCACTATAGTCCTCCATAAAGAAAGCGATAGAATCCCAATAAAGAAGGGTGTAAGGCAGGAAGACACGATCTCCCCATGCTGTTCACCGCGTGCTTACAGGAGTTTCAGGGCCCTAGATTGGAAAGCGTTAGGGATACGAGTTAATGGAGAGTACCTCAGTAACCTGCGATTTGCTGATGACATTTCATTGATGAGTAACTCAGGGGACGATTGTAACTCATGATTACTGAATTGGACAGGAAAGGAGAACGTAGGTCTGAGAATTAATATGTAGAAAACGAAAGTAATGTGCAGCAGTCTCGGAAGAGAACAGCGCTTTGCGATAGGTAGCGAGGCACAGGAATTTGTTAAGGAATACGTCTATTTAGGACAGCTAGTAATCGCGGAGCCATGAGACTGAAGTAACTAGAGGAATAAGAATGGGATGGAGCACATTCGGCAAACATTCTCAAATCGTGAATGGCAGTTTACTACTATCACTCAAGAAAATAAAAAAGCTGCATCTTACCGGTACTTACCTACGGAGCAGAAACCTGGAGGCTACAAGGAGGGTTCAACATAAACTGAGGACGACGCAGCGAGCAATGGAAAGGAAAATGACAGGTGTAACCTTAAGGGAAAACATTGTCAAGGAAAAACAGCGCTAAAAACGGATGAGGTCTAAGGAAGACACAACACAGGCGCTGACTCGCAACTAAAATTTATTAAAGGCACAAGTACACGTATACACAGCAGCCGACTTAGCAACGTGACATTCCATATCGTCTGCGCAGCAGAGCCCAATTTTCTCTTCTAGTGCACTTAAAGGGGTCATGAAGCGCCCTTGGGCTTGTTGAAAAAACATCCTGCGGAAAGCTGACACGGCTATGAACGGCTCAGCCAATATTGCAGTCGTGCGCGCCGCACAAAGGCTACAAGCGGAACGCGAAGTTGCTGTTTTCTCAGGCGCCCTCTTTTCAAACAGACGCCGGTTCTCACTCTCGTCGGTGGGCGGGGCGTCTGCCGATTGACGTTGCGATCTGCATCGCCGCGTCGCAAAAGACATAGAATCCTCATTGGCCGATAGCCGACATAAATCGAGAGCGGAGTTCGAATCAGATGCGCTTCTTGCCACGGGGTGCCGCCACTTGCCGGCACCGCGCACTCCTCAGTGCACGGTAGCCGCACTCGCGCATGCGAATCACAGCGGGAGAGCGATCGCGTTTCATGACGCGCGCTGACGTAACTTCTTTCCCCATGCCATCCCTCCCCGTGTAGCTTTCAGTGCGCTCGTCGGCACGAGAAAAGAGAGAACGCTGAGAGCGTGCGCCAAACCCCCGTAACTCCGCTCATTGTTGACGGATTCGAGAAATTTTTGCGGCAATCGATTGGGGAGGCAGTAAACTCCGATACTGAGGTCATTAGATCATTAGTTGGAAAAGTGGTTCATGACCCCTTTAAGGGACAAGAAGAGAGCAGAGTGGGTCAGGGAACAAACGGGTGTTAAGCACATCTTAGTCGAAATCAAGAAGAAGAAATGGACATGGGCAGGCATGTAGCGCGTAGGCAAGATAACCGCTGGGTCATTAAGGGTAACTGACTCGATTCCAAAAGTAGGCAAACGCGCGAGGAGGAACAGAAGAGAGGTGGGCAGATGAGGTTAAGAAGTTCGCGGGTATAACGTGGCAGCAGCAAGCATAGGGCCGGGTTGATTGGCGGTACATGCGAGATGATTTTTGCCCGCAGTGGTCGTAGTCAGGCTGATGATGATGCAGTAGAATGTTTGCAGTAGCCTACGCCAAGTATTCTTGCGGATCCGCACTGTCAAACCAGCAAACCCCAGCGCTCAGTATTTCGTAACATCCTCTTACCGCGCTTGGTATAAATAGAGTTAGGTGCCCGTTAACCCCAGGTGGTCGAAATTTCCGGAGCCCTCCAATACGGCGCATGCGAGGCTGTCGACATGTAGGTCGACCAATTCGACCAGCGCTTGTATGCTGCAGTTAAGGAGGCAACGCTGGATCTTCGAACCCACAAATCACCTACGAATAATTCTGTCAGTTTTTTGTGGGCCCTTCTCGGAGTGCCTTCTCCGAGCCTCAGCAACAATGATGAGCTGTGTTTTACCGATGACCCAAATGCGTTGAGTAACCACCGTTTCTGGCAAATTGTTTGTACGCTGCAACAACACCTCCTCTCCACCACGCACATCGAGCAAGCGCACATCATTCACAAAAGTAATAAGTTGGCAAGTAAGCGCACCTGAACGCAAATGTGGAGTAAAAGAATGTTTGAAGGGCTGCAGAAGAGACAATAAAAGTAAACCCCAGCTCGTCCTACTTAATCCACTTGCGCACTGTCATTGTTTAGAAGAACAAGGGAATTCAAGGGTCCGTTTTTTCTTTGTACACAACTTTTACTAAAAGCCAACAGCAATCAAGCCAAGGAATGTAGGAGGCGTTTTGTAGTAATTATGATGTAAATGTGAAGAATTAAGCGGACGAAAAAACAACTTGCCGCCGGGACCAAACCTGCACCTTCGAATAACGCGTCCCATGCTTTACCAATTGAGCTACGGCGGCGGTCGTCCTTAGTGTGTCAGCGCCGTTCATAGCCATGACGGCGAATGAAAGAAGGTAATGCATACTCAGGCTTGTCGGTATGACGACATATCAGCGGGACCGGCGCCCGTTTCTTGTGTTTATACTTTCTCGATCCAGATCGGTCCCTATTTAGCGCTGTTGCATTAAGTATATGCCTTCGTACAAACGAGCCCCGATAACCACCTCATGCATCAAGTTAATTGCCTCAGTTCTGGAGCCTTCATTTGTTCTTTCACATTTCAAAACGAATCATGCGTTTAGCTTTATTAGATGCTGCAAGGTGCACCTGCTCTCTTTTGCCAAAACAATTTGTGCATGTATCGCCTACTTTGGGAATCTTAACCTCGCAGCGTCTCGTAATAACGACCATGTCCTGTGTTCTGTTAATCTCAGTCCCATTTTCGCGCTGTTAGAATTAGTGCATCGAGCAACTCTACTACAGATATTACCGGTCAATGGACTTCAGTTAATCAGTGTCGCTCTGCCATGAGGCGAGATGCGGTTTTTCCAACTATATTGAAAGCAATACCATGCTCAGACACAAAGAAGGATGCTCGAAAAGAACGCACAGGTATACACAGTATAAGCGCGAACTAACAACTGTCACAGTTGTTACTTCTTGTGTTTGAGCAGCGCGCTGGAAGTGTCGACTATGCACAACTGAACGCTCTTGAATATTCTGGTCGAAACTGCGCAATAGGACGGGACACGAAGAAAGGCAAGACAAACGAGCGCAGAACAACTGAGTTTGAGTGAGAATGAACAACTGAGTGAGAATGAACTCGTACCAACTAGCCCAACTCTCCACGCTGCTTGCTCTTGAATATTTCTTTTTTTTAACTGCGGCGCGTGGAGTGACCCCTTTGCATCTCCTGCCGCGCGCTGGCGTCCGACATATTGTGTGCTCGGTGTACACATCGCGAGTGGGTACAAAAAGGGGCAACTTCTTCGTGCGCGTCTCAAGGGCAGTTTGAAATGGAAAGGAAATCTAGGAGCGTTGCTTTAAAGCGCGCCTTTCGCGCCATCTCGCGGGTGATAGAACACGCTGAAGCACCTCCTGATCTGCTGCGAGCATACTGTTGTGTTCTGTTAAGTCGGAGTAAATCTTTTAGAATCATGAATTCACCTGGACTGTAGAACATTTTTTGGATCTGCTTACCGCCAGCGGTAAATGGTATATATAAATAGCTCACCGTTAGTATGCTGGCAGACGCATGGCGTATGGTAGCTGGCTAACGCGGCGCGCTGCGGAGCGAGAGGTCTGAATTCGACTCCTCTGGTGCGCGCTTCGGAATTTTTTTATTCTGATTTAATTTTCTTTATGGCTTTTATATATACAACATATACATATACGGGACATCACGGCAAAGGCGACACAATAAAAGCGGTATGACGATGACATGTTGAAGTCTATACAGGGTGTTTCAGCTAACTTGCGCCAGGTATATATATTTTTTTAATTTACTGCACTATAAAGAAAAGCTCGGGGAAAAAAAATGGGCAGTCGTCTGAGCATAGATGAAATTATCCGACGCTACTGAACAAGCGTTGCAACTTTTCTATTTATTATTTTCGTTGGAGTTAATGTTTTAAAGGTTAATTAAGCGATCTTAATTATTAACAGTTTTCTTAGCGTATATTAGCTATTCGGACGTTTCAGAACAAGTGATACAACTTTTGTATTGGAGATTTTTTGTAAGAGTTAGTGATTAAGAAGTTACTTAATCAATATTTATTAATTACCCATCTTGGTGGATCGGAAACATATCATGACGTGCTGTACACGGCTCAGAAAAATACTGGGCCAATTCTACACGCGTAGCGTATATGTTTGCTTTTTAATACTAGTGTGGGTACACATAACTTCAATGCGTCCCCACGATAAGACGTAACAGCAACAACTGAACTGATTGCGGGAGCACACCCAGTTATTGTCTTCTGAGGGCGAGAGTGTTGTTATCGTCGCACTGGCGCTCGGTTTAGTAGCATCGACGCTGCGCGCAGGCGCAGAAGTGGCGCCGCACCTCAGGTTTGAAGAGCATTCGGGACGCGCACCTGGCGTCCAAAGCGCGTGATGTAGGGCACGGGCCGAGGCGTTGGAGGCTGTTGTGGGTGATTTACGGGAGGCGCGCAGGAGTTGGTAGTTTCCTCGGAGAGGATGCATATGATGGCTTCAGTTCGTCGATGGAGACGCGGACATCCCTCCCGCTGATTTGAAGGGTGAATGTTTTGTCGTCACGGCGGATGACTTTATAGGGTCCGGAGTAAGGTGGTTGAAACGGCGCACGTACAGTGTCGTCGCGGAGAAAGGCATGTGAGCACGTTGCCAAGTCCTTAAACACGAACGGGGTCAGCTTGGTGTGACGTGCTGCTGGTGACGGGCGCAGTGAGGCCATTGTGCGACGCAGCCAGGCGACAAAGTCTGTCGGGTAGAGCACTGCACGGGCCCGATTTTACGGCCCGAGCCCGGCCCGGGCCCGCTTTATGAAGCCCGAGCCCAGCCCGGACCCGTGGTTCCAAGCGCGGGCCCGGCCCGGGCCCGGGCGTACATGACCGAGTCCAGCCCGAGCCCGGCCCCGGCCCGTGGTTCGAAGCCCGGGCCCGGCCCGGGCCCGGCCGTACTTGACCGTACCCAGCCCGAGCCCGGCCCGGGCCCGTCGTTCCAAGCCCGGGCCCGGCCCGGGCCCGCTAGAGGGTATTAGTTGTTGATGATGATTATTAATGATGCCGTGTGCTTTGTAGCGGGCGATCGGACGGAAAATCGGTGTGTACATGCATCGAAATGTTGCTTTGCCTGCGGTGGTAACTCAGCGGTTAATCTGTTTCGCTGTTGAGTCCTAGGACGCGGGTGCGATTCCCGCGGCCACGGCGGCCGCAGTTTGATAGGGGCAAAATGCAATAACACCCGTCTATATACGTATCTTTAGGTGCACGTTAGAGAACTCAAGGTGGTCGAAATTAATCCGGTGCCATACGGCGTGCCCGTAATCATATCGTGGTTTTGGCACGTAATACCAAGGAATATAAATGAAATGTACCGTATGTGCAACCTAGAATAAAAGACCGAAATCTTTATTCCTCCCATGGGAGCAAACGTGATTTGGCCCATTGTTAGTGCTGTTAATATATATATATATATATATATATATATATATTATATATATATATATATATATATATATATTATATATATATTTCGCCTGCTGGACCAGACAAAGTCTGGTCCAGCAGACGAAACGTTAGTGAAAATATACAGTGCCAATCTATATCTATACTGGTGAAAAAAAATAGCACTTCAACTGTTTTTCTTTTATTGCTAAGCTTTACTAAGAGCCAGCTCTTTGCACGTGTCACTTCAGCTTGGCAGAGTATACCTTAGACCAAGCAATGCATAACGCTCGCGTGTGCTCGAAGGCCGACTTACCGAATCCGGCCCGGCCCGCAGCCTCAAGCCCGGGCCCGGCCCAGGCCCGCGGCTTCAAGCCCGGGCCCGGCCCGGGCCCGCACTTTCACGCCCGAGCCCAGCCCGGGCCCGCCGAAAAAAACCCGCATTTCCCCGAAGGGGAGTATGAGGAAGTGCGAAGCACGGGGTGATGCTATGAGGGGGCGCGCGCGACTAAACTGCAGAGCCGAGCGAAGGAGACGGCAGCGAGAGAGCACGCGCCAGCCGACCCACGGAGGTCTGGCCGTTTTTAAGTGCAAAGCACTTTTACTGATGATGATGATCTGTCTTCCGAACTCGTTCCAAAGAACCGGCAACGCGTTCAACTTGTTGGCGGCGTTGCGCACGCCCGAGATGGGGCTCAGGTTGTTGTCGAACCACAGTCGATCGCACACCGCGCAGCTATATCCGAAGCTGCGGTCCATGAAGTCTCGCTTGAAGCGCGCGTCCGGCCGATCAAATTCGAGGGCCCGCGCTCGCTCACGCATCGCGCGTCCCCGCGCCAGATCGGCTTCGGGGTGCTCGGCTCGCTTCGCACGCTTCCGTTCGGCGTCTCGCCGCCGGCCTTCATCACCACAGGCAATGCGCGGGGCGCGCGCAGCCACGGAGCGGAGGGCGGAGCGCGCGCAGTCACGTGGGGCGTGACGTCGCTGCGCCGTTGCTACAGACGCTCCTCTCCGCTCCTCGCGCCGTTGCTATGGGACGGCGGATTCAGGGTCGCTTATAAAGTGCATTCGCACTTAAAACGCTTCGGACGGCCCGGCCCGGCCCGCGGGCCGGGCCGGGCCCGTGCAGTGCTCTAGTGTCGGGTCCGAGCTGGTGATGTCGGAAGTTGGAGCGGAGAGAAGTTCCCCAGGTAGGCGAAGCGGCTCCCCGCAAACCACTTCTGCGGGCGTTGCCTGAATGTCTGGTTTGAAAGTGGCGCGCAGACCAAGAGCGACGGCCGGGAGAGCCTCGAGCCAAGTTGAGTTAGGGCGGCACGTGATGGCTGAGCTGTCGGTGAAACCGCTCAATCATCCCGTTGGCGCAGGGGTGGTAGATGGTAGTCCGTGAGCGTTCGAACCCGGTGGAGAGCCCGAGGAGCCTGAAGAGTTGGGATTTGAATTGCCGCCCTCGATCGGTTGCGACGCGACGAGGAGTGCCGAAGCGGGA
The DNA here is from genome assembly GCF_013339695.2 of Rhipicephalus sanguineus. Classification (NCBI taxonomy): domain Eukaryota; kingdom Metazoa; phylum Arthropoda; class Arachnida; order Ixodida; family Ixodidae; genus Rhipicephalus; species Rhipicephalus sanguineus. The sequence continues at coordinate 68,171 of NW_023615743.1, forward strand.
AATCCAGCCGGTGAAGAAGGCCGAGACGACGTCTTCTGTGGCAATCCTTATGAGCGGCAATACTTCGGCCATCGAGTGTACCGATCGATGGCCGTGAGGCAGTAGCGGTAAGGCCCGACCGGTGGAAGGGGGTCAATGATGTCGATGTGGACGTGTCGAAACCGTTGCGACGGCAGGGGGAATGCCCCGAGCGGTGATGTGACGTGCCGGGTGATTTTGGTGCGCTGACATGGAATGCACGTGCGTGCCTAGGTGCGGCAGTCCCGTTGCATTGAGGGCCGAATATAGCGGTCAGTCACAAGGCGTGTAGAAGCGGATGCCGAGGTGACTGTGGTTGTGTAACTGGCTGAAAACGCTGCGGCGATGCGGCGAAGTGACATATGGTCTCACTCATCTGGTGGATATGTCGCAGTAGAGAGTGTCCGTCGATTCAGGGACGGCGACTTCTTGAAGCTGAAGAGAGGAGCCTTCTTCGAGGAGCTGCTGGAGTTCGGCGTCCGTTTTCTGAGCGTTGGCGAGGGTGTCAGTTGTAACGGGTGGCAGCTCGACAGCAGAGACGCGCGAAAGTGCTTCGGCGACCATGATATCCTTTCCGCTGATGTGTTGTATGTCGGTGGTAAACTGGGCGATAAAGGACAGTTGGTTCTGCTGGACCGGTGGAAGTTTTTCGCGTCGTTGGGAGAAGGCGTAAGTGATAGCTTTGTGGTCAGTGTAGATGGTGCAGTGCTGTGCCTCGAGATTATGGCAAAAGTTTTGGACCGCTTCGCAGATGGCGAGAAGCTCTCGGTAGTAGGCTGGCCATGTTGTCTACGCAGGGGCCGGAGTTTCATCAGCGATTCCTGTAGACGAGGGTGTTTTTGGGCTAGAGAGTTTCTTCGAAAAAAATACCAACGGGTACCAGTCTTGGCCCACGCGCTGCACCAGGGAGGCTCCAACGGCGGTGCTAGAGGCATCCGTGAAAGGGCCCAAGGGAGGATCAGGCTTGGGATGTGAAAGTAGAGTGGCGTTGCAGAGGGCAGTTTTGCAGTCTTCGAACGCTTGAGTTAAAAGTTGTGTCCAAGTGACAGGATGGTTGCTTCGTAGGCCAGCCAATGCGTCATGAAGATGGGCCTGATATGTGGCCGCTTTAGGCACGAAGCGCCTGTAAATGTTGAGCATGCCCAGGAAACGGTGGAGGTCTTTCGCTGTGACAGGCCGCGCGTAGTTCTTAAGGGCCAAGATGAGGTCAGGCAAAGGTGTAGTCCCTTCTGAAGAAATTTGATGCCCGAGAAACGTGACGACGGGGGCGCCAAGCGTGCTCTTCTGGAGTTTATGAGTAAGCCGTGGTCATCGAGACGTTGAAACAGTTGGCGAAGGTGTTGGCGGTGATCCTTTTCTTTGGGGGAGAAAACCAGGATGTCGTCTAGGTAGACGAAACAGAAGTCTAGGCCGCGGACGACGTCGTCGATGAAGCGTTGGAAGGTTTGTCTCGCATTGCGGAGGCCAAAGCTCATGAAAGGAAATTCGAATCAGCCGAAGGGCGTGATGATCGCGGTCTTCGGGACGTCATCTGGCTTCACAGGAATTTGTGTGTAGGCCTTGACCAAGTCAATAATTGAGAATACGGTGCTGCCACGTAAGCGGTGGGCAAATCCTGTATATGACGAACGGGGTACCTGTCTGGGATGGTACGGGCGTTCAGGGCGCGTTAATCTCCACAGGGGCGCCAGCCATCGGTCTTTTTCCACACCAAATGAAGCGGTGAGGCGTAAGGCCCCTCCGAGCGGCGGGCAGTACTATCGCGGAGCATCGCTTCAAACTCTGCTTGGGAGATTCGAAGGCGGTCCGGAGCTAGGCGGCGGGGGCGGCAGGAGACCGGGGGGCCTGGAGTAGTGGGGATGTAGTGCACGGTTGAGTGGCGTACCTCTCGGGGACGCCCGCTAGGTTGTGTCAGGTCAGAAAATTATGCGAGGATGGCGTGGTATGGCGACTGATCTTCAAGGCGAAAGCTTTAACTCTGTGCTGTTGGGTGGTCGTGCGTTGGCCCGCGCGGAGAGGCCTATTGTGGCGTCGATAAGTCGGTCATGCCGGCAGTCAGGTAAAAGATGGTAGTACGACAGGAAGTCGGACCCGACGATTGGCTCTGAGACGTCGGCGATGACGAAATTCCATGAGAATTCACGGCGTAGTTTTTGCGGGTGATAATGAGGCGGAGCGCGCCGTAGGTCTTAATGCTTGAATGGTTCGCCGCACTTGCTCGAACGACGTGCAAGGGCGCTTGTCGTGCAGGAAGGCTCGGGGAAAGCAGCAGATGTCACCGCGTCGATGAGGAACCGCGTTACTTGTCGGTGACAAAAATGCGACGGCCTCTAAGTTGGCAGCTCGCGGCCGTCTCTACGGGATGCTGTTGAAGTTTCCCTGACGTCCAGCTGAGCAGGGTGGTTGGCATTTCCGGGCTTTCTTACCGAAGCGACGATGGTACTATAACAGCGGCCGTCGTCGTTTTCTTGCGATGAATCGGTGTTCCGGCCTCGGCTTTGGGGGCGTTTTCCGGGACGCAACGTCAGGCGTTGATCCAGATGCCTTTGAATATAATCCACCTGACGGGCGATTTCGTCGACACGGCTAGCGAGCTCGGGGGTGGGCTGTGGGGCGCCGGCGGCGTGGACGAAAAGAGGTGGCGGCGGTGGAGAGGCTTCGACGACTCGGTCGGCGATTTCGGCGAGCTGGTCCAGCGGCAGATTCGGCTGAACCTGGAGGATGGCCTGAGCATGAGAGGGTAAACGGTCAAGCCACATTATTCGGAGGAGGGAGTCGTCAACAGGCGTGCTGCCCGCGAGGGCACGCATAAAGCGCAGGAGCTGCGATGGCTTGCGGTCACCGAGCGCTTCCTGCTGAAGGAGTTGACGCACTTTCTCGTCTTCTGAAGGTGAAAGCCGCCGAATTAGTTCCCTCTTCAAGTGCAGCTAGCAGTCGTCAGCTGGATGACTTGCGAGTACGTCGCAGAGCTCAGCTGTGTAGCGAGCGTCTAGGTGGGCGACGACGTAGTCGTAGCGCGTCCGGTCCTGGTTGATACGTGCCAGGGAAAACTGCGCCTCAACTTGAGCGAACCACACCTCAGGTGACTCTGCCCAAAAGGGTGGGAGCTTGACGGCGACGCGACAGACGTCCGTGTCGGCGGTGACCGCTGGAGTGGTGTCGCCCGCTGGAGCAGAGCTTTGGGGGGCGTCAGAATTGTCAGATGAGTGTGGTTCATTTTGGGTGCGTTGCTGCTGTTCGTGGAGTTGCTGCTCTTGGTTCTTGATTACCAGTTGTTGGGCCTCAAGTTGCTCTTGAAGGTTTTGTACTTGTTGGCGAAGAGCGGCGAGGGCTTCCTGGTCGGCCATGACAGTGCGGTAAGTTCGTTTTCCGGGTCACCAGATGTGGGTACACATAACTTTAATGCGTCCACACGAAAAGACGTAACAGCAACAATTGAACTGGGCCTGTATTCTCAAACGATCGCAAAAGGCGGTAGCATCGCGTTTGGTGACGTAGAATTTGATGCGTTGAATAAGTAAAAAAAAGAACACTTGCCTGTGACGTCATTGTTGCAACTGGCCGTTGGTAGTACGAATGTCTCACAACACAGGAGTGCGCACCGTACGAGCGCAGAGCAACCCGAGTGCGGCGTTTTCGAGCGTGTGCTGCTGCTTTTACGCAGTGGCCAGGCTTGGCCGGCTTGGCTGTGGCTACTTGAAGTATAAGACGTGTTGAAAGTGCTTTCAACGTTTTTTTGTTCGATTATTTAATGCACAGTATAATATTTAAAGAATGCAACTTTGCGTGAAACGTATTTTCGTTGAGAGTTTAACACGGCGTACTCGGAGAGTTCAGCTGTAGCGTGCCGCCGCAGCGACATCGTCTCAAGATCTCGACATGTTGCCGGCTCGTGATAAGCCACGCGAGCAACGCACCGTTCATGTTCCTGGGACGTTCAAACCACGAAAAAACACGCGCTGGCAAAGAACGAGTGCTGATAACACCCCAAGGTAATGCTCGATGAAAGCTTCAGCGTAAAAAATGCTGCGTATATCCACCGAGGATTGAATACTAGAAGCTACCGCCTACGTCACTGAAATGCTAGACTTCACCACGAACCGACGGTTAACGGTGCCTTCGTTTATTGCAAATATGTCGAGAGCACCGTCGAGCACCATGACGCAAAATTGATGTCGGCGGAATTACCAGATGGCGCCCTAACTTTTCCGGTTTGCAGGCAGTAAAATTAAAAATAGAAGCGTGGGTAGAACAAAATGATATTTGGGAGAACTTCAGAATGGATTTCGAATCGACAGGCGGTTAGACGATAATCTGTTTGTTCTTACCCAGTGTATAGAAATATCGAAATAGAAAACAGGCCCTTATACGTAGCTTATCTAGATATTACCGGGGCGTATGACAACGTTAATCAGGAAATTTTGTGGGATATACTGGAAGAAGTGGCGTAGGTGACGACTGTATACAGCTTTGAGGGAAATATACCGAGAAAATACAGTTTGTATAGAATGGGAACGAATAAGTAGCAAGGACAGCGTTGAAATTAGCAAGGGGCTGAGACAGGGATGTCCTTTGTCCCCGCTGTTATTCATGCTGTACATGGTGAGGATGGAAAAAGCGCTAGAAGGTAGCAACATTGGATTTAATTTGTCACACAAACAGGTCGGCACGATGGTTGAGCAGAAGCTTCCAGGTCTATTTTATGCTGATGATATTGTCTTATTTGCGGACAGTCAAGATGATATACAGCGACTGGCAGATATATGCGGAAGGGAATGTGAGGCTTGAGGCTCTAGGACTAGGATTTAGTGCAACAAAATGTGGATTGATGGATTCAATGATCACGACGACCATGCGGTCTTTATACAGGGCCAAAAATACCGAGGGCAAGCGAGTACAAGTACCTCGGAGTATGGGTAAATGAGGGGGATAGATATATGGAGGTACAAGAGAAAGCATCGGTAGCAAAGGGAAAGAGGAATGCTACAATTATGAAGCACAGAGCTTTATGGGGGTACAATAGGTACGAGGTGCTTCGAGGGCTGTGGAAGGGTGTGATGTTCCCGGGGCTTACATTTGGGAATCTGTGGTGTGCATGAAGTCAGAGGTACAATCAGGAATGGATGTAAATCAAAGGACGGTGGGCCGCCTCGCGTTGGGCGCTCACGGGAAGACGACAAATGAGGCTGTAAAGGGTGATATGGGATGGACAGGCTTTGAAGTGCGGGAAGCTCAGAGCAAAATGAGATTCGAAGAGAGGCTGAGGAAAATGAAGAAGAGTAGATGGGCAGAGAAGGTTTTCAGGTATTTGTATAGAAAAAGCGTTGACACACAGTGGAGAAAAAGAACTAGGAGGCTCACCAGTAATATACGGCTAGCAGTGCGGGCGATTAGCAACAAGGAGCATTAAGCGGAAGGTCAGAGAGGCGGAGAGGACTTATTGGATGGCAGCGATGGAAAGAAGCCGGCTCTGAGTAACTACCGAAAGGGAAAAAACGAAATAGGAGGGAAAGGTTTTATGATAATTCAAGGGAAGCGCTTTACTGTTTGAAGCAAGGTCGGGCTGCCTTAGAACGCGTAGTTATAAAGCGAGATTCAGTAACGAAGAACAACAATGTACATGCTGCGGGGGAACTAAGGAAACGATGGAACATGTACTGATTGAATGTGGCGATATTGACCCAGGTATACGTGTGGGCACGAGTCTACATGAAGCCTTGGGTTTTAGGGACAACAATGGAAAGCTGAACACGTCCGCGATAGAAATAAGTAAGAGACGGTTAGAGTATTGGTGGCAGAAAAGTAGAGATAAAGAACAAAAATAAATAATGGGGGAAAAATAAGGTCATTCTGCCTTAAGAGGCGGAGAGATAGACCGTGAATTTATATTTTTTTGGTATAGTAACATAGATTTAATCAATGTAATAAGGTATTAGGCCAACATGGAACAAGGAAGCTTTTTTTTTTTTTCGAGCCTGGTGGCAGACATGTCACCGCCCCGTTACAAAGGGGACGCTCATAGCATTCATCCATCCATTTGCTCAATAGCCAATCAGCGCGCACCAAAGGCGATACTTTTGCGATTGTCGCCTTTTGAGAATACGGGCCCTGATTGCGGGAGCACACCCAGTTTTTGTCTTCTGAGGGCGAGTGTTCTTATCACACTGGCGCTCGGTTTAGTAGCGTCGACGCTGCCCGCAGGCGCAGAAGCGGCGCCGCACCGTGCCGCCACGCTAGGTACAATTTAGCTGAAGCACCCTGTATATGTATTTACGATAGATATTCCCGCGAGCTAGTGCAATGAAGTAACAATCACAGTTCATTCTGTAAATATATTTTTATGCCTCTGTTAGCGGAGAAACGAAGGCAGCGGTGTTTAACGGAAAAAGGGAACTTTCAGCAGCATTTAACTAGACCACGGAAAGAAGGCTACATTTGTCAACCGCTAGTTTCTGTGAATTCAGGAACACGGTATGACAGGCAATTGTTTGCTTGCTGGGTCCTATGGTCCCGTTATGCAGTTTGGCTACTTCTCAGTGGCTGATCAATGCCACGGTGCATCCAGCAACTTCCCGCTGACTCATGGACCAGCAAGTCCGGCGAGGCCAATCACAATCCATATTGCGCGCATTTATCCACTATAAAGCAGCCCTGCTATAGAAACATTAAAAGCAAGTGAAAATTCCTCTTGGCTTAACCCTTCATATCACAGGTGCCATATTTGTGGCAGTTTTCGCTTGATTTTTTTTTTTTTTTTGCCTCAAAATTTCATTAACGGACCCCCGATTCCTTGCTGCCACATACGTGAAGTCCAAGCTTTCACTTACGCTTGATAGATGGCACTACAGGTACCGCACTCTGGTAGGGATGGTCGATTAAAATTTTTAATCGATTAATTGTTAATCGTTAACCGATTTACCACTTAATCGATTAATTGCTTTCAGTGGAAAGTTTTAATCGATAATCGACATTTTTTATGGGTTTTTTTAAACCGATATCTCTTTGTTTGAGAGTCATCGTCCGTGCTTGATATGGTCCCAAATCTTTTATCAGACGCGCTGACATCGAAAGTCCTGCTTTGTGCGAAAATTCCACTTTCGCACACTGGACAAAAGGGGCCCGTCGTCGGGAGATGGCTGTTGGCTAAATAGCGAGGTACTGCTAACTTACCTGAAGAAGCGGATTCGTGTCGTCAGGATAGGGTTCTTCAACACTGTCACCTTCGTCGTTACCACCTTTCTTTGCGGGATGGCTCTTTCGCACGTGAATAGAGTGGGCGTGCAGCTGGTGATATCTTAGAGTCTCCGTCGCTGGCTTTGAGAAGTGCTTGCCACATTTATTACACCTTGCAGTCTTCGTTTTCTCATCTTCAGCGAACAACGACCACACTGCGCTCCTCTTCCGATTGCCCGGCATTATGACATCCCAAAGGCAGCAGTATAACCACCAATGTGTAATATTTACACAATATAACACGCAAGCAACGCAAGCCCCACGTACACTCAGGCGACGCTCAACCAGCTTAAGGGAGAGGAGGTGAAGGCAGTAGCAGCCAACGTTAGTAGCAGCAGTAGCAGCAGTAGACTGTGAGCCGGAGCGAAGCGGGCAAGTTGATTTCTGCCTCGATGGGGTGGAGCCGCCTCCTGTCCGGGCTTGAAGCCTTGGGGAGCGCTTGGAGTTCACGGCGAGTTCATATCTTTCTCTATGGGGTGTGGCCGCCGCCAGCACCGGGCTCGTTCTGCTAGCGCAGAAATATGCGCTGTAGTGAAAGCAGTGAAAGACAGGCGATGCGTACGGCACCTGCCTCTCAGGATAGCGCGTCTCGAAGTTATGCGCTCCGGCCAAGAGGGGAGGTTGGCAGGGGCAGGGTGTCGGAACGAAATGTTTTAGGGGCGAAGCTCCTTAAGGCGGCACCCGTTCGTCCCTCGTAGTCGTCGTCATCGTAGTAGTGCGTAACAAGTCTTACGCTTTGACCTCCAAGGTGGTGCCGGTGGGAGATTTCTCCTGTGCGTTGTTGAACAATAAAAATTCGCAGCGTGCGCGTTAACTAAAAGCCGAATTCTTCTGTCTCTCATTCCCCATTAGTAGCCATTGGCATGTTCCAGTAGGAAACGTTAGTAGAAGTAGAAGTGTAAGTGTTAGCTAAAAGCCGACTTCTTCTGTCTCTCATTCCCATTAGCAGCCATTGTTTACCTCCAAGTAGTGCCTGGTGAGATTTCTCCTGTGCGTGATTAAACAATAAAATTTTGTTCAAAACGCCGTTGATTGATGAAATAAACCAACGAAAGACGCCAGATGTTTTGTAAAAGCAGAACGAAAGAACGCCAGATGTTCTTCTTAAAGTGTAGTAGTAGTACTTGTATGTAGCCACCTCGCCCGATCGTCAACGGGCGAGGTGGACCGGCAACGGCGCGAGGACCCTGCCGTACGAGAGTTAAATCACACTAAAAGACATACTTTGCGGGCGATACACTCTAGTGAGCTTTCAACTTTTCGTCTTAATGTACATGATAAAGAAATTATTTCTACGAAAAACGCAAGGCACACCTTGAGCAATATATTTGGTTTTGGGACGCTAAATGGAACCATGAGGCGATGCGAAGCCGGAGCACTTGCACGATCGCGTTCCGTTGGCTTTCGTTGGGCATGCTACCGACCATCGCGTCGTGGAACGCGCGTCCTGTCTTCCCTCTAGCCTTGCCCTTTAATTCGCACAGGGCGAGCGGGGAATGCGGTCGCTCTTGGCGCTCTTTCGCTCGGGAGGCGGACTTCTTCCTTGCATTTCCACCGATCACAAGTGATAATGAAGGGACACGTTAACCAACAGTACAATAAAAGTTTGATGTTTAATATATACACGATGTTTCACACTCTCTTATATGTACTGGGCGCATTTCACGGAAGAGTTTCACGGTTTACAGATGATTCCCTCCGTTAGCTTCGCCCCACTCATCATCATTCACCCCGTGGATATGCTGTGATTTTTTTCGTTTCGTTTTTAGTTACGTTCCACCCGCAAAAAGTTCCGTTCCGTTTCTGTTCCTGAACGAAAAAAAATGTTTCGTAACGGTTTTTTTATGGAAAACATTTGAAGTTAGTGTAATCATAAGAACGTTGGATTTGTGATGTGGTTACTTGCCCTCCTCTTAGGAAAGTGGGACAAGGGTAAAACACGTTCTTCAGAGGAGCGGAAGTAACTGTACCACGAATTCCTACCAGCTAGCACAAACCAGTATTACTTTCAAAGTCATAGTATTTATTTTCTCAAAAGACAAATACGATTTTTTTTAGTGGGCTCAATGCTTTGTGTCAAGGGAGTGAGCACGATCTCAGAAGCAGCACGTCATTGAGCGTACTTTCCGATGCCCGAGATAAAAGGATCGCCAGGCCGGCGCGGAACACGCAGCACAGTCACAGCGAAAGCTGGAATGGCGAACTTTTTAGAGCCCGTTGTAGCGTCTCTTGGGGCAACTAATACAAGTACACATGCAAGGTACCCACTACGCCATAAATCATCGTAATTTTTCTGAAGTAGCGAAGTTCCCACTATGCAACTTTTAGTCATTTTTCGGAGAATCGTGGTACTCGCTACACATCTGTAAGGCATGTATGTGCACTTTGTGCTCTGGCTGATGATGATGAAGTATTATGGCTCGGCACTTTGCGGTGGGTAGGAAACAGTGTTGCGGAATGGGAGCCTCCATTACATTCCAATTCCATTCCGGGGAACTAGAACTTGCCGCAGTTCCATTCTTTTCAATTCCTCGGAACGAAAAAAAATTAGCCCATTCCCACTCTGGGAATGGCCGGGCAGTTCAATTCCATTCCTGTAATTGTTCGACGTACGAAAAGCATCTTGATAGTTTTATGAATGAATGCCCCATAATGCTGATGCCATCAGATGCATTAGGAACTGCAAAAGTACGCAAAACACGTTACCGAGGTCGACGGATAGTAGCTTGGTGACATACCTCGTGCAGTACAACCACCCTGATAATTCCCGTAGGGGCAGTTCTTCCGTTACTTATAGTATTTGCATGGTCAGCATGTTTGAACGAATGGTGATGTTTAATAAAGTTTAAGCTTAAATCTGCTAATGCTAAAATGACGACATAGCGTATTTTTATGCTGAAAAAGTATTGAAGAAGGCTAAGCAGTTTTGCCACGCGTCTGGAGCGGTCGTGAATATGTAGAAAACTAAGATATTTTTAATGGGGAAGAAAACCCTCTAGATCTGCTGGTATTCATTGGAACAGTCTACCACTCGGGCACCTTGTGCCTTTGCATCGAATACGGAACACTAGGCCGCACTGCTCGTCAGCACTCACGCTTGTGAAGTTCGCCTCGCAAGCATGAATGGGGTGAGCAGAACTTTCTGTGCTCGCCTGTGCGCAAGTATGCAAAGTCTTCCTTGTCGCAACGGTTATTTACCTGTGTCAGGTGCTAAACTGCTCCTGAGATAAAGATCAGGCTGTGCATAGAGTACTGGCCACTTTCGTGTGGCGAATACGTCCATGCGAACCAACGCGCAGGGGTAGTTTGCTTCTCCTTTCAGTGTCTACTGGGATAATGCACTTGTTTGCACACTAACTTATGACTCGGTTTGTAGTGGGCGCGTTGCTTATAAATGTACCGTGCTTGTAATCAGCCTAGCCATTTTAAAAATAACTACTTTGCTGTTAAACTCGAGGCTCTGACTTACTAATGTTTGAAGTTTGGAATACGGCACATGGACGAAAACGTGCTCTATTTTCGGAAAAGGGCGTAATTCCATTCCCATTCCATTCCGTGCAAAAGGCGTGGCACTGTGGTGGAAGACCCGACTGCCACGCAGAGGGCGCGGGTTAAAATCCCATCCGATCCTAGAAATTTGTTTCTCATTCAATTTTTGCTTATTTCAGGCGATAGCGGTCACGGACACCGGCGGCGGCGGACGACTATGGCGCCAAAAGCAGCTGTTTTGATCTCATAACAGCTTTCGCTGTAACAAACTTCAGCGCAGACAATGCTCTCTCCACTAAGGCCTGCGTGACAGGCACGCAAAAGTCCACTTGCGTTAATATGAGCATCTCTGGCTGCCACTGTTTTCGTTTTTCGCACAATTTCAACATATCTTTGCTTTGGAATTCCTGCCTGAGGTACGCGCTAATACTGTACCCTGAGATATGCTCACATTAAATATATATTGCACGAGCTCAGTTGTTGCGGAATAGGGAAGTTTTCTCGTGAACCGAAAAACGATTGAAAAAATTCGGTTTCACCTCTGGAACAAATAATATATAAAGTTTCAGTTACGTTTTCGTTCCGGTCCAAATTATCGTTTTTTTTTTTCGTTTTTCGTTTTCGGTTTTTGTTCCATTCCGACACATTGGCAGCGGGAGTGGGGGGTGTCGTAGTCGATTAATCGAACAGCTTTAATCGATTAATTCGATTAATGAAAAGGCGGAAATCGGATTACGAATAATCGATTAATGGTGGACCTTTAATCGATTAATCGATTAATCGTTCATCGATTTTACAATCCCTACGACTATGGAGAAAAAACCGGCTTTGAGTAACTACCGAAAGGGCAAAAATGAAATCAGGAGGGAGGCATTTTACGATAATTCAAGGGGAAGGGCTTTACTGTTTGAGGCGAGGTCGGGTTGCCTTAGAACGCGTAGTTATAAAGCAAGATTCAGTAAAAAGAAGAACAATGCACATGCTGCAGGGAAGATATATAAGGAAACGGTTGAGCCTGAGTGAATGTGGAGATATCCACCCAGGTGTACGTTTGGGCACGAGCCTACATGAAGCCTTAAGTTTTAGGGACA